>NW_015555866.1:0-1936 GCF_001515605.1 Sinocyclocheilus anshuiensis
TTCCAGGTGGAATGCGGAGATTCCCTCGTTCATTTGTGTGATGTTAGCAAATGCCTTACAGGATGCTCATAAGCGCTTTGAGCCGTTCTGTATTTGTAGCCTTTAGTATCATAATACTTTTGCGCAATGAAAGATTATTAATAGCCTTTCTTGTTCGTCTTATCAATCATATGTTGCTGCCTCATTACTCTGCTATACATTTAAAAGAAATGTATTTTAATTTATACAGTAGTCAACATTTGAAGTGGATCAAGAAAGTTAATCAAAGTTGTCTTAAGACAAGAATGGGTATTGTTTTGGTTTTAGGACAACTTTGATGAAAGGTTTTGATCCACTTCAAATGTTGCCTACTGTAGTTTAAATCTGTGGTTCTCAAACCCTTAGAAATAAGCAAATCTGACCCACCACCGCCCTAGTATCAAAGTTTTCTTGAATGTATTTTACAACAATACAAAGAACAATGTGTAGGCCTACCAGATTTAACGCTACACTTATTCACTTTTATTTGTTACCCACTAAATAATGTATTTATTTTCACAAAGTTTAGGATTTTATAAAATTGTGCACTCATGATTTTTCTAGAATAACTTTTGCTACTGAATTATCCATTAACCTAGTTTATAATAGTATTTTTGTCATAGATTATTATATATATATAAATAACTTTTGCTACTGAATTATCCATTAACCTAGTTTATAATAGTATCTTTGTCATAGATTTTGATTATATTTTTTTGTTTGTTATTTTTTCTTTATAGTGAAGCGGTCTATATTTAGTAGATTGTGTGTAACATATAAAAGAGTGATGATCGACCTACACATTGAGGTATAGAAATTCTACACTCATTTAAAAAAAAACTGCGCTGGTATCGGATTGATATCGGTAATGGCAGATACTCAGAATTTTTGGTATCGGATCGTTATCGGTACTGAAAAAGTGATATCGAGCCATCCCTAATCCTAATGACAAATTAATAGTCAGAAGAGGATCTATGACTTCTGGAAGCACCTCTTTTAGGAGCTTAGATGGAATAGGGTCTAACATACATGTTGTTGGTTTAGATGATTTAACAAGTTTATAAAATTATTCCTCTCCTATAGTAGAGAATGAGTGGAATTGTTCCTCAGGGGATCTACGCACTATCTGATGCGATACTGTAGCTGACGGCTGCATGATTACAATTTTATCTCTAATAGTATCGATCTGGGAAGTAAAGTAGTTCATAAAGTCATTACTGCTGTTCTGTTGGGAAAGGTTAACACCTGTTGATGTCACAGATCAAGCCAGAGACAACAGGTAGGTGAGTGAACAGGCAGGTTTATTGACAGGTTTGGAGAAGCAGATCGTAAGGAGCTATGGCAGGTGAGTATCCAATACAATGAACAGTTCAAAGCATCTTAGCTGAATGCTGATGTGTGATCTCTTTGCAGGTTCGTTGGAGATACGAACCTGCAAAGAACCTGAACTTCCTGTTTGTTGCTGCCGTGTGTTTTGAGTTTGAGCTCCGTCAAGTTAATTCTTTATCGTCTATTTTTATCTTAAAATCAATTTTATACACCATCATTTTCGTTTCTATAACGTGTGAATATATCCCCTATTGTATTCTACAACAAAAACAATCAGAGCGCCTTGTTATCACTAGTTCTATTTTGATTTCCAGAGTCCGCTATTAGCATATAGCCCGTTAGCATCGCCAGCGTGGTTGCCGCTAATCTCGCTTACATTGCTAATACTCTATTCACACACATTACCATTGTTTTACTCACCGTTACTTGCTTTAATGGCGGATGTGTGTCTACCTTTGAGTGCAGGTGAGGACACGTTCGAGCTGCATTCGGTGGAGGCTGTGGAGAAGCAGATTCGCGACCTGGTGGAGAGGCAGACCCAGCTGAGAGAGCGGAGAGCCGCGCTGGAAACATCCCAGGCTGACGCTCA
>NW_015555866.1:5017-6294 GCF_001515605.1 Sinocyclocheilus anshuiensis
TAGCAAAGTCCACTAAAGGAGGTAGAGCTTTTTCATATTTGGCTCCCAAACTCTGGAATAGTCTTCCTGATAACGTTCGGGGTTCAGTTACACTCTCTCTGTTTAAATCTAGATTAAAGACACATCTTTTTGGCATTCAAATAATGCATCTCATAATCTTTTACTGCAGTTATATCTGATCAAATGCACATTATTATTCTTTAGTTTGGGTTAAACAAATCAATTTTGCTTGGTTGGAACAGCAGCTATGCTAATTATGTCTCTATTTGTTTCTCTGTTTTTGCCACGGGATTGCCATCCCGTGGTAACTAGGATTTACACAAGTTTCAGTCTGGATCCAGAACACCTGAGAAGAGATGATGCCAACCCCTCAGAGGACCTCAGATGATGCCAACCCTGAAACAACATACAGAACTACCACATTTTGCTATAAGTTTGATTGCATCATATAATAATTGCTGTTAATGGTGTTCATCGTCTGTTTGATTACGTCTTTAATTGATTTTTCCGTACATTTCTGCCATATGTACATTAACTGACAGTCACCACTGATAAGCTACCACTAAATATTGTAGAAACTTAATTTGCTGTAAAGTTTCTTTGCAATGATTTGTATCGTGAAAAGCGCTGTACAAATAAAACATGAATTGAATTGAAACTTGAGATAGAGGACCAGGAACGGAGGAAGGAAATGTCAGAGGATCATTGGAGGATCTAGAAGTAAGTACACACAGGTAAGACCCATACAGGGAGTCTGGAATAATTCAAGGAGGTGAACGGTAGACCGGAACGTGGGTGACTGGAAGGAGCGTGCTTTTGAAGGTGGCTTGATTGGAGACGGCAGGTGCAGGTGATCAGAATACAGATGAGTGTGATCTGGTGTGAGTGGTGATTGTGACTGCAAACAGGTGTAAGCCAGGGAGGATTCTGGGACATGGAGTCCAGAGCTGGTGACTGGTGACAGAGACTCCCTGACAGTTGATGCTTTATTTTTCGTTAATTTATCCACTGTATTGAATAAATACCTGGGGTTATGTTTGTTCTTTTTCTAAAAGAGATGAAAAGTAATCAGATCTAGCAATTTTTAATGCTTTTCTGTAGGATAGGGTACTTTCCCGCCAAGCAATACGAAATACCTCTAGTTTTGTTTTCCTCCAGCTGCGCTCCATTTTCTGGGCTGCTCTCTTTAGGGCGCGAGTGTGCTCATTATACCACGGTGTCAAACTGTTTTCCTTAATCTTCCTTAAGTGTAAAGGAGCAACCGTATCTAAAATGCT
>NW_015555866.1:6672-8366 GCF_001515605.1 Sinocyclocheilus anshuiensis
TGTGACAGTATTAAATCTAGAGTATGATTTCGACAATGAGTAGGTCCTGAGACGTGTTGTCTAACCCCAATAGAGTTCAGAATGTCTATGAATGCTGATCCCAATGCATCTTTTTCATTATCAACATGGATATTAAAATCACCAATTAAAACGTTATCTGCAGCCAGCACTAACTCGGATATACAATCAGCAAATTATTTATTAAAGTCTGTATGGTGCCCAGGTGGCCTGTATACAGTAGCCAGTACAAAAATCACAGGGCATTTATCATTAACACTTGTTTCTCTGGATAATGTTATATGAAGCACCATTACTTCAAACCAGTTATACTTGAAGTCCGCCCTCTGAGAAATACTGAAAATATTGTTATAAATTATAGCAACACCTCCCCCTTTACCTTTTGGACGTGGCTCGTGTTTATATCAGTAATCTTGGGGGGTAGACTCGTTTAAAATAATGTAATCATCAGGTTTTAGCCAGGTTTCTGTCAAACAGAGCACATCTAGGTTATGATCAGTGATCATATCATTTACAAAAAGTGATTTTTTTTAGAAAGGGATCTAATATTCATTAAGCCAAACCTTATCATTTGTTTATCTGTATTATATCTGTTTTTGTTTTTTTTTGTTGAACATCAATTAAATTGTTACCCTTAAATTTGTTTGGATATTTTTTGTATTTGATAGTTCGGGGAACAGACACAGGCTCCCAGTAAACAGTGGACTATGGTGGCTGGTGTCTCTATTTTCATGTTCTGTACAATAGAATCGCCAATAACTAGGGCACTAGTTGAGCAAAATGAGCCAGTTATTTTATCTCATTTCTCCTAAGAAACTGATTGTTACTTAAAAAGTTAGGTCCTGACCGTACAACCCAACAAGAATTTGACATAAAGGTTATAAAAGTTATTTCATATTTTGTGACACTTAATTCAATATAATGTTAACACTACAGCTTCATTAGTCCTGATCTCTGCCAACACTTGCTCTACTGGTAGCAGGTAAGGGAAAATAGCATCCATCCATTTTTACTCATGAATCCATTAATTGCAAATAAAAATAATCCAAGTGTCTCGCACCTACACAGTAGTGACACCATATGAAAATCTTTAAAAAAAACAGACTTGAGAACTCTATATAGCCTATGGACCAGCCTGAGCTTCATTTTCTTTTTTAAAAAATGTGACATGATGTGTGCCACAGTGAGTAGTGAACACACACCTGGAGCAGTGGGCAGCCATTTTTGCTGCGGTGCTCAGGGAGCAGTTGGGGGATCAGTGACTTGTGTTTTTTATTTGTTGAACATCAATTAAATTGTTACTCTTAAATTGGTTTGGACTTTTTTTGTATTTTCTAGTTTGGGGAGCAGACACAGTCTCTATAGTGTGATATCTAGGCGAAAGGTTCTCTATGTGCTGAGAATTAACTGCCTTCTGTGACGTGAGGTGGCTAGCAGACGGTCGGTTTAGCCAGCCTGTCTGGTTCCTGACCTGGGCCCCAGTTAATCAAGTACAAACTCTAAGACTATGTGCCATATTTCTAGACAGAAGAGCGGCACCACCCCAGGAGGGATGAAGACCATCTCTTTTCAACAGGTCAGGTCTGCCCCAAAAACTCGTCCCACTGTCTATGAAACCTATGTTATTCTGCGGGCACCACTTAGACATCCAGCCATTGAGTGACGACAGTCTGCTA
>NW_015555866.1:8474-13747 GCF_001515605.1 Sinocyclocheilus anshuiensis
CAAGCCACAGCCTGCTCACGTCATGTCTGCTACGCCAAAGCCTGCTAACGTCATGCCTGCTATGCCAAAGTCGGCTCACATCATGCCTGCCAAGCGACAGCCTGCTCACTTCATGTCTGCTACGCCAAAGCCTGCTAACGTCATGCCTGCTATGCCAAAGTCGGCTCACATCATGCCTGCCAAGCGACAGCCTGCTCACTTCATGTCTGCTACGCCAAAGCCTGCTAACGTCATGCCTGCTATGCCAAAGCCGGCTCACATCATGTCTGCCAAGCCACAGCCTGCTCACGTCATGCCTGCTACTCCAGGACCTGCTCAAATCATGCCAGTTAAGTCAAAGTTTACTAATGTCATGTCTACAAAGTCAAAGCCTGATCACATCATGTCTGCCAAGCCAGAGTCTGATAACATCATGTCTGCTACCCCGTGGGTGCGTCACTGAGTGGGGAGAACCTGTTTAATGTTATGATCGGAATGGAAGAGCAGTGCTTTGACCTGCGACTATGTCGCCTCACAGTCACGCAGTCGCCCTGCTGCAGAGGCATTGTAACCGGAACCGAACAATGTACAGGACTCCTTGAGCTAGTCGCATCCAAAGCCGTAGCTACAGCCCTCACATTCTTACTGTCCTCAATTAAAGTTTGGATGCGTGTCTCTACTTCTGAAATCTTCTCTGTCAGCCTAACTATTTCCCAGCATTTATTACATGTGAATCCCTCGTCGCTGTAATGTGGGGTTTGGGTTTTGTTTCTTGTTCATGTTTTCATGATCAAGTCAAGTCTGTTCATGTCAAGTCAAGTCTCGGATTATTGTCTGGATGTTTGGATCACACCGTAAATAAACTGCACTTGGGTTCTCACTTCAACTCGCCTTCAGTGGATTGATTCGTTACAGACTACACGACCACGCAAAAATGAACCCAGCAGATCGCCTAGTTCGCCTCCGTCAAGGTAATCGCTCCATTGAGGATTATGTGGAGGACTTTTGTGGGCTTTGTCACCAAGTAGACTTTAATGAAACCTTCCTAAAAGACATTTTTCGTTATGGTCTGGGACAAAATTTATCTTGTTTAATGCCACGCAATACCCCTCAATGGACTCTTGAAAAATATATAGACTTTGCTCTGCAGTTGAGTGGATCTGTTTTCACTGTGGGTGTCATGGAGAAGGAACATGACACTTCCCAAAAGTTTGCTCACGTCATGCCTGCCAAGCCACAGCCTGCTCACGTCATGCCTGCTACGCCAAAGCCTGCTCACGTCATGCCTGCTACTCCAGGACCTGCTCAGACCATGCCAGTTAAGTCAAAGTTTACTCATGTCATATCTACCAAGTCAGAACCTGTTCAATTCATGTCTGCCAAGCCAGAGTCTGGTAACATCATGTCTGCTCCCCCAGGGCCTGCTCGCGTCACGTCTGCCAAACCAGAGCCTGCTCCCGTCATGTCTGCTACGCCAAGTCCTCTTCAGGTCACATCTGCCAAGCCAGAGCTTGCTCACGTCATGCCGGCACATCAAGAGAATCTTTACAACATGGCCGCCACGCCTGAGTCCCCGGCCAAGATGGCCGCCACGCCTGAGTCCCCGGCCAAGATGGCCGCCACGCCTGAGTCCCCGGCCAACCACAGTATGAGCACACAGTGAGTGTGCTGTGACCTCACATTGACCACAGTATGAGCGCACAGTGAGTGTGCAGAGACCTCACATTGTGAACATAGTATGAACACACAGTGAGTGTGTTGTGTGGTTACACTTTTAGCTCACTGAGACCCACACATTGTGACCACATCATAAGTATCATGTGAGCTCATGGTGACATCATTGTGAGATCAAATTTTTGACTGGGATCACTGAATTCAATGATGAACTGCCTTTAACTGAAAATTAAATGTTTACTATTGTCCTTTTGCATTATTGACACATGATTTTCCTATTTCATACTGTAAAGCTGCTTTGACACAATCTGTATTGTTAAATGCGCTATATAAATAAAGATGACTTGACTTGACTTGACTTGGATCCACACTTCTCTGCATCTTTGGTCTGGTCTTCTATCACCAGCATAGGAGGATACACAGAGGTAACTTCCACAACAGAGGTTGTGGTTAGGTTAGCAGGTAAAACGAGAAACAAGCGGTATCAACAAGTGAGGAACTTAGCTCAGAGATTATCATCAAACTTAACTTGAGTGATAAAAGTCAATATATCTTGCAGGGGCAGGTTGGTACAATGGGGAACAGTGAAGACAGACGAAGGTAGAAAACGGGATAATCCACTGGTAAGTGTTTAGGTAAGCAGTTAGGTAAGTAATCACAAGGTAGTGATCGATGAGACTAGACAATGTGCTGTGGTAAAGTGAAGGCTTCTATGGGGTGTAGTGATGAGCGTTGCAGGTATGGCTGATTGGGAACGAGTGGGTGAAGCTGAGAGGTCTGGTGCTGAGGTGTTAAAAAACAGGAAGTAAAAAACAGAACTAAAAGTTCAGAATTAGAACTGAAAGTTCAAAATTTTAGAACCTAAGAAATCATATTTCACAACTTGTCATTTCTACAAAATCTTTTGTTGTTGTTGATGATTATAGGTACCTTGAACCAGTCATGGAGAAGAAGCCTGTCAAGAGGAATTCTGTCCTCAGGATTGGGATGCAGGCTGGCATTGATCAAATGGCTGCAAGAGAGACATTTGACTACTGCCTTCAAGTTCCTTTACACCTGCTCATTTTGATCATTTTGATCAAAAAAAAAAAAAAAAATCCATCATTATGGCTTCTTTTATAAGACCACTTGGCTCAGACGTTAGTCTTTGTCTTGTTTCGCATGATATATATAATTAATTATATATAATATATATAATTACGGTTGGCCTTGTTTGTAAAGATCTCACCTTTTGACAAGCTAGGCAGATACCGTTGTTGTAGTTTGAACACATGTCTATTAAAAGATAAATAACCGTAGTTGGGATAAAATTTCAAATAGACACATATTTTTCCGTTTCAAAGACAGATTAAATTTCTGCAAGGTAATATGCTTTTCTAAATCTAAACTGACATTTTTTTTTCTAATTCTCCTATATGAGTAATATTATTGGCCTAATATTAGTTAGCCCTATATTTAGATACTATATGGAATATTTGTGCTTTTAAAAGTCCATTAGTCACACTGTAGGAATACAAAAATTATTTGGAAAGAAAGCTAAATGGTGATTAAATATTATGGAAAATCTCAAATAAATGTGACCATTATCTAATCATTGCCATTACATATATTTTCTTTTATACATAAACATTTTAACCTAAAAATATTCATGATGATACATATCAAGCAGCCATAAACAAAGTAGGCCTATGTGTGTATGTTTTGGGTTATAGCAATAAAATCACCCTCAGTTCCCGTGACCACGTCATTGTCCTGTTGTTCTGTCAGTGGGGACACAATCTCACCCTCTGACAGATTAACTGGACTATCATCGACACAAGACTGCGGATGCTCCTGCCTCTGCTGGTCCTCAGAAGAGGAGAGGATGTCAGAGCTGCTGCTAGGAGCTTCCTGATGATTACAATCCTCTGCAGTACATGTGATGTGCTGTAGAGAAACCTGATCTAAAGAGGGGAATAGAAATCAAAAGATTGAATAATCAGAAAAAAACATGATAATATGTGTATCATGACAGCAGTATTGAGGGCAGCTTTTTGTTTTAAAACATGGCTAACTGTATTACCCACTCACTATTCGTAGGTGTACCCAAACATAAAATCTAATGTCTGCTGTCCATTTGAATGTATTATTCATATCTAACGGTAAATTACATTAAATACGACAACTCGTTACTTACAAAACCTGTTGAACTACTTTGTTGAACTATATACATCCATTCCATTTCATGCATTATTTAAACAAATATTAGATCTCTGTTATATAAAATATTCATTTCACACAATACTTCACAAATTATGCTGTTTTCACAATATGTTTTTAATGATATTGCATTGTACAAAATCCATCAGGCCAAGACACTGTAAGAATGCCTTGTCAAAAAGAAACCTACCTCTTCTTTCAATGCATAAGCTTTCTGTAAAATGATTTTTCTACAGTTCAATTGATGTTGATTATTTACTGGAAGTGTTTGCATTTCCACTCTTAGGCACATGAGGACAATAGGAATATTGTGGTATCTGGAAAGGGTACATTTTTATAGGAGTCACTACAATTTTCTGACATCTTATATATATATTTGGAAAGAAAGCTAAATGGTGATTAAATATTATGGAAAATCTCAAATAAATGTGACCATTATCTAATCATTGCCATTACATATATTTTCTTTTATACATAAACATTTTAACCTAAAAATATTCATGATGATACATATCAAGCAGCCATAAACAAAGTAGGCCTATGTGTGTATGTTTTGGGTTATAGCAATAAAATCACCCTCAGTTCCCGTGACCACGTCATTGTCCTGTTGTTCTGTCAGTGGGGACACAATCTCACCCTCTGACAGATTAACTGGACTATCATCGACACAAGACTGAGGATGCTCCTGCATCTGCTGGTCCTCAGAAGAGGAGAGGATGTCAGAGCTGCTGCTAGGAGCTTCCTGATGATTACAATCCTCTGCAGTACATGTGATGTGCTGTAGAGAAACCTGATCTAAAGAGGGGAATAGAAATCAAAAGATTGAATAATCAGAAAAAAACATGATAATATGTGTATCATGACAGCAGTATTGAGGGCAGCTTTTTGTTTTAAAACATGGCTAACTGTATTACCCACTCACTATTCGTAGGTGTACCCAAACATAAAATCTAATGTCTGCTGTCCATTTGAATGTATTATTCATATCTAACGGTAAATTACATTAAATACGACAACTCGTTACTTACAAAACCTGTTGAACTACTTTGTTGAACTATATACATCCATTCCATTTCATGCATTATTTAAACAAATATTAGATCTCTGTTATATAAAATATTCATTTCACACAATACTTCACAAATTATGCTGTTTTCACAATATGTTTTTAATGATATTGCATTGTACAAAATCCATCAGGCCAAGACACTGTAAGAATGCCTTGTCAAAAAGAAACCTACCTCTTCTTTCAATGCATAAGCTTTCTGTAAAATGATTTTTCTACAGTTCAATTGATGTTGATTATTTACTGGAAGTGTTTGCATTTCCACTCTTAGGCACATGAGGACAATAGGAATATTGTGGTATCTGGAAAGGGTACATTTTTATAGGAGTCACTACAATTTTCTGACATCTTATAT
>NW_015555866.1:13942-18265 GCF_001515605.1 Sinocyclocheilus anshuiensis
CATTATTATTTGGAATTCAGATTTTATATACAGTTAGGTCCATATATATTTGGACACAGGCACAATTTTTTATTTTAGCTGCTGACCAAAACATATTCAAGTTACAGTTATATAATGAATGGGCTTAAAGTGCACACGCTGAGCTTTAATTTGAGGGTATTCTCAGCTCTTTAATGTGTGTGTGTGTATACATATATATATATATATATATATATATATTTTTTAATCAAAATTCTCAAGTGTATGAAAATACTTTTATGTGCTTTTATATTTTTGACATTCATGGTATCAAACATAATCTTCAGATAAAGTGAAAGCTTTTTTTTCATCACTTGCCATTATTTCTTTATACAAAGAAAGTTGAGTTTCTCCTCACAGTCTCTGTTCTCCCATCGCTCTGTCTTGGTGTTGTGGGCTCCACAGCGGTGCGGCTCAGTTGGGCATGTTGGCAGAGGGAGGTTGTTCTGTACATTCTTCACATTCAGCCAAAACCAGTCTCCATCCAAGAAGCGCAGGCCTGTCCAAACCCTGTCTGTCTGGGCATTATTAGTCTCATTTTTAATCTGATTTACTGGCCAACCAAAATGAAAAGAAGCCAGATCAGTGTAGTGAGACCGGCAGTACACCAGAGCTTCCTCCCATGTCTTATTCTCCTGCACCAGAATGAAGTTCACATGGCAGAAGAAAGGGTATTTATTCGAACATGAAGCTCGTCCCCAACACACATGAGTGTCTGTACAAAATGGAAGATTTTCTAGTAGTAACCCCACCACTGAGTTAATGGTGTCCTCATACTTCAGTAACTTGCATGAGTTTTCCTGGCTGTTGATCCAGCTATCACTATATTTTCCTCCAGCTGCCTCTTCAAGCATCTGAAGATCCTCATTGTTAGAGACTATAGACAGGTTGTTATAAAACTCTTTGCAAAACTTCTGAGCAAAAGCACAGGTCACTGGAGTGGTCACATAAATGTGCACTTTAAATCCAGTACTATTTGTTGTTAATCCATAAAGGACAAACAGGAGAAGTCCAGTAAGAATCATCTTCATCTCTGCTGTAGTGAGCTGCTTTGGTTTAAGGATGGTTGAGCACTGAACAGCTTATCACCTTCACTGGGCTGCTCTCACAGAACATTCAAATCCTACAGCAGATCTATTTTATTTAAACAAGCTGGGAAGTCAGACATGTGGCTGTTTTGAAGAAGAAAAAAAAAGTAAAAACGTTTAAATTTTTTAAGGAAAAATATTACAGTCTTAAAGGCATCTCTGTCTATGTTAGCTATATTGTCTATATATATTAGAATATTAGCTGCATGAAACCCTTCACATTAATGTAAAATCCAACTCTAGTTGTTCATATGCTGCTATTCTAGATCAAGAATGATGCATATAAAAGCAAAACAAATTTAAAAGGAAAAGAAAAAGAAAAAATCAATATAATTTTGAAAACATTATGATCTTAAGTCACATCAAGAAGATTATTTTTTTGACTAATTAAGCAAACAAATAAAACATATGTTTTAAGTGTTTCTATTACTCTTTAGAATTCAGTTATATATGAAAAAAGCATCAAGCAGAATAATTACATATTTCTGTAATTTCTATAAATGATTTAAGATTCGTTCTACAAACAAGAACAACCTGAAGCAAATATGTTTGGAAAAAGGACCAATATCAGTCTGAAGAGAGTTGGTAAAGTTGGTAAATACTCTGTGAAAAAAAAAATATATATATTTTACAGGACTACTCCAAAATCTCACAAATAATTCAATGTCTTACTTGTTGTTTCTTTGTAATTGTAATATTTACTAACAATTTCTACACATTTTATTTTTCATTTGTTTGGCCCAAATAACATAAAGCTAACAAAAGGTGCCTTTACAAAATATTAAAATGTTGCAATTTCATTGCTTTATTTTTATAATATTTTGTGAACATAATTTTAAAAGAAACCCATTGAAATTAGTCATTTAATAGGTTTCAAGACACTATGACACGTTCAATAAAAATGAGAAAAATGACAGTACTGTAACAAGCATTATGCTACAATCATGGTCAGTGATGTCAACGTACATGAAGTCCAATTCGGTTGATATGAATTATTTTCAGAAAGGATGGAGAAATGCAAACAGATTGACTGCATTCAAGTTACTGTTATCATATTGTCGAACAAGGATTAAACAACACATAAAAAGAAGACATATATTTCCCATTGTAGTTAACTATCTTCTGTTTAAAATGCATAACACCAAATCACATGCAGAGGCAATGGGTTTGTGGTTTTATATACTTTTTGTTGTTTTGAAACAATGTCTGTAGGACTGTATCGGTCATTCAAGGATCATTCAAACACACAAAGCCTAGGACTGTGTTTCAAACACATTGAAGTGGCATTGCCCTGAACAACAGACCGTTTGTCAAACATGAACTGAAAATTACTCAGAAAAACAAAAGCAAACAAATGTAGCTGTTCTTTGCATTGTTGTTCATCCATTTCTGCATTCAAAAAATCCACATCCACAATCCTCATTCAAATAAGAGAAATTAGGATTTGCCTTTGTCTACATTTACATTTCTTAGCATGAACATGATAAATTATTGCACTGTGGGTTATACATATCCGGTGCTTATATACCGATTATTATATTTACTTTTTAACTGAGAAACCATTTGACAGTGAAACTCATACATAAATGTATATTTAATTTGATGCTCAAGTGTGATCACCTGTATCACTTTTCACCATTTATGACTATTGAGATTTGCAGGATAGTGAATAATATGGCTTTTGGGGGAAGTCGTGGCCTAATGGTTAGAGAGTCGGACTGGTAACCCAAAGGTTGCGGGTTCGAGTCTCGTACCGGCAGGGATTGTAGGTGGGGGGAGTGAATGTACAGCGCTCTCTCCCACCTTCAATACCACGACTGAGGTGCCCTTGAGCAAGGCACCGAACCCCCAACTGCTCCCCGGGCGCCGCAGCAAAAATGGCTGCCCACTGCTCCGGGTGTGTGTTCACGGTGTGTGTGTGTTCACTGCTGTGTGCGTGCACTTTGGATGGGATAAATGCAGAGCACTAATTCCGAGTATGGGTCACCATACTTGGCCACATGTCACATCACTTTCTTTCTTCTCACTTTCTTTTGATAGTTTTAAAACAAACAAAACTGCTACAGTAGATGGCGCTGTCAAAGACTTTTCAAAGTTGTAAATAAAACAAAAATTATTGTATGGTTTACAAGAACATACTATTTCAGTTTTTCTACTTCATAAATTTAATGTACAATTTAATGTTACTTGCTGTTTTTTGTATTTATTTGTGAAATTCACTAGCAGTTTCTAAATTCAAATTCAAATCTACGCCAAATGTTTTTCATTGTTGGATGCAGATGTTGTCTGACTTCCCAGGTTTTTTTTTTTTTAAATAAACAAACTAGATGCTGCTGCAATAGAATTTGAATGTTCTGTGTCAGCAATCCAGTGAAGTTGATAAACTGTTCAGTGCTCAACGATCCTTAAACCAAAGCAGCTCACTACAGCAGAGGTTAAGGTGACTCTCACTGGACTTTTCCTGTTTGACTTTGATCTGATTAAATGTCAGATTACCTGCACTGCAGCTCATACATACTGTGATGAACACATGATAAAAACATGTCCACCATCACAGTATGGCCCCTTACCATACTGTGATGCCCTGTCCGGCCGGAGCGACGAGACAAAAACATTAAAACCCATTATAAACGAGGCATTTGTTGCATCCAGTGGTGACATAATTACGGATTATAATGACTTATACTAGACAATTTAAGATTCGATCAGATTGGTGTTGAACAACCAACCCAAAGAGACAAATTCCACAAAGAGGCCCAGGATGATGTTCCAAAACATCATAAATCTGTCCATGATACCCTGGCGCCACAAGTCTGAAGCAAGTCCACCAACTAGCAGCTTTGAGCAGCTCACAGTATTAAAACAAAAGAACACTTATTGACAATTCCAACGAGATTGTCAAATTTGGGGCAAGTAACCAAGATTAATGGTCAAAGACACAGCAAGTCATGACCATCACATGAGGAAAATCATTAGTAGAAACTGCATTGGGTGGTTTCCCCCCACCTAGAGGACAAGAACCAGACTGAGATTCCTTAGGAGGTCTTTTAACCTCTCTGGTCTTCACAGAACATGTCCTTATGTTCACAGAATGGCACAGAAACTGTCTTTTACAGATGTAGATGCACCAAAATGAACTCAAAAGGACTTATAAACGAATATCAGTCCATTGCTTAACTCCATATCATGTATGTAACCCACACATTTGACTATCATG
>NW_015555866.1:18464-19996 GCF_001515605.1 Sinocyclocheilus anshuiensis
ATGTATTTTCTCAGCGACCAGCACGGATCAGCTCTAGGCATGACGAAGCGGATATCGTCCTCTTTTGGAAGGCCAACCCAAGTAGTTTCGCTTTCACAATGAAACACAGTGTCTCCACGGCATGGCGGCAGCGGCAACAATATTACAGCAAGGATAAAAGTTATGCCTTCTTTCTTTGCGTGAACATTTGGGCGGTGTAGGGTATCAGACCGATTCAGACAATTTAAGATTCGATCAGATTGGTGTTGAACAACCCAAAGAGCCGAATTCCACAAAGAGGCCCAAGACAACGTCATAAATCTGTCCACGATACCCTGGCGCCACGAGTCTGAAATGAGATAACATTTGATTTATGAATTGGGAGGAGGAATATAGCAACACCCCGAGCTAAGACAGTGTCTAATTGGTCAAAACACCATTTGGGATGTGGCCAACAACCCGGTTTAAATACTCAGGACACCATCAAGTCATGCTTCTAGTCATCACTTTTAGCCATGCGGCTTTTTAGCTTTTCGCGTCTAGCTTTTTAGTCAAGCCTTTAGCTTCAAGTCATCACTTCTAGCTTTTTAGTCATATTTTTTTTTTTAGCTTTTGCTTTTTAAGCTTTGCTTTTTAGCGCTCTTTGAGCGTGCTCTGGCTTACACGCCAGCTGCTCCTCCCAAAACCATGAGGAAAAACGCCACCTAGTCTCGTCAAACTTTACTTCTATTCCTCTACTTCAATTTATTTTCTTTTCCGTTGAGAGTTTCGTGTTCCTCTACTTTAATTTATTTTCTTTTCCGTTGAGAGTTTCGAGTTCTGAATTAAGTTTTGCCGCAACAACGTGTCTCCGAGGTGACTGCCTCAAAACTTCAACCAGCCCACAACTCAGCATCTTGAGCCAACGCCCAACCACTGGCTTCCCAAGACGTCACTTCAACAACTACTGAACTTCCAGCCAATCAGCAATCTCAGGAAACCCCCTTTCTTTGAGGACGGCAACAAAGGGAACCCCCCTACACAGGCAATGCAAGTACCTCCAGATTCTAGCTGAACTAGTGCATTTAATATCAATTTTAACCTCATTGAGGAACTCAATGTGAGGGTTAATTAAGTGAGTGATGGTCGTTCAGGTCTATGCAATTGCACATATTGCTGTAAACTTGGGATTTCACATTTGCATTCTCTTAAACTCATTCTTCCCTCACTTTCTCTCTTTCTGTAACTTGTGTGAATGCGTGTGTTCGTGTGTTAGATTAGTTTATATGTCTTAGATTAATCTAATAAAACCTTATTTATATTGAAAAGAGAAGTATCTTGTGTTTTGTGCTTACAAGTTAATGTCTTAAACTGCCGATCTTGTTACTGTGCTAATAAATAGTGTTTTCACTATACTTTGGATATTAATATCCATTGCAGAATTTATGTTATACGGCTCGTTCAATGAATCGCTGGCCGACTCAGTGATCAGCCGTAAAACAGTGATTCTGTCCAAATTCCCTATAAAATCATAAATGATTCCCTTTGAGCTAAATTGACCTGTTTCCCTTACA
>NW_015555866.1:20220-21043 GCF_001515605.1 Sinocyclocheilus anshuiensis
AGAGCTTGTAACACTTCAAAGAGAAAGGAAAAATTGAAATCACATCATATGACCCCTTTAAAGAATGAAAAGTGAAAGTCACCATTCTCACCATTAAATGGATAAGTGCCAGCAGAACATTTTTGTGTGTGTGTTTCGAAAAAAAGAAGGTAGGCCTAATAAGCCTTTAGAACAACATCTGACTAGTTACCCTAGTTAAATAAAGCAGACAAACGCTACTACTGTCAAGCGCAGACCAGTATTGAAGTGCACAGGAAATATGCAGCAGTCTAAAGCAGTTTATTTAATTAATATTGAGTATTAGTTGATGTTCACTTGGATTTGTTCCTCAAGAGGGGAAATAATTTAATACATTGTCATTTATAGTCATATGGTAAAATGTATATTTTTATTTGTGTACATTCAAAATTGCTACAAAATGTCTTGCCTTTGAAAAGCAAAGAAAACGTCTCAGGTTACTTATGTAACCATGGTTCCCTGAGTAGGGAACGAGACACTGTGTCCTCTAGGCGTCGCTAGGGTGTCTGAAGCATACATTGAAAAAACACCAACAACATGTTGGCCGGCGACAGCCATGACGTCACTACCGGCGCGACTATAGTATAAATAGGCGCCGGGAGAACACATCATCCACTTCTTCGTCTGAAGCTTGCGTCCGCAGCATGGCAAGAAACCTAGAGGACGTAGTGTCTCGTTCCCTACTCAGGGAACCATGGTTACATAAGTAACCTGAGACGTTCCCTTTCATGGGAACTTCGAACTGTGTCCTCTAGGGGTCACTATGGGGAACAGTATACCCACGCCGCCATGCTGAGGGGAGTGC
>NW_015555866.1:21904-24678 GCF_001515605.1 Sinocyclocheilus anshuiensis
AGTGCACACCGATTGCCCCCTCGGAGACATCACGTGCGTGCTCTTCGCCCGTACAAATAACGCATAGATCGTGTGTGTCATCGGATGTTAAACAACGACAACACGGATGCACACATCCTCTTAAATGCTTTGCTAGTGCTCGCCATAATGATATGAAGTGATATCTTCACCTCAGCTCTTACCACAGAAATGCACGCTTCAAACAAAACAGTCAATGAAGACGAAGAAGAGGATGATGTGTTCTCCCGGCACCTATTTATACTATAGTCGCGCCGGTAGTGATGTCATGGCTGTCGCCGGCCAACGTGTTGTTGGTGTTTTTTCAATGTATGCTTCAGACACGGGTCACGACGAGGCGTTCCCCATAGCGACCCCTAGAGGACACAGTTCGAAGTTCCCATGAAAGGGAACAACAGAAAAAGCTGCTTTAGCGCGTCTCTGGTCTACACAGAAGAAAGCCCTGTCTAGGCTCTGTCACAGAACGGGTTGTGTCGAGCCATTCATTTGTCTGGTTGTTTGGTGAAAAAAAGATTAAATATAGTTGCAATAAAACAGTTTAAGAATCCGTACAACTGCGGCAGCAGAGGACTAGTATTCTGCCGTGCGGAACTGCAGAAGGACTGATGACAGCACGGTTTGATTTTTTTTGTCTGACCAATCAGCAGAAAGGGGCGTTTAATTCCCGTCTACGTGTAGAAATCGAATATTCAAGCTGTTTATTCATTTTTCTACCCCTGAACAAAAAAAGAAAAATTAAGCCGAATTCTTGTTTTTCATTTTTTGCAAAAAATTTAAAAACTAAAAAGGAGCCATTTCTCAGTTTTCTACTTTCAATATTAAACAAAAAATCAAATGACCAGAAGATACACGGACCATGTACTTTTGCATCCATTCGTTTTTCGTTTTTTAACCCAGACGAAAAAAATGAAAAGAATAACAGTTATTGTATTTTTAAATGCTATGCTGAAAACCAAAATTTAAATTAGAACCGTAGCCTACACACAAAATATTACCCGAAAAAGTAGAATGTTGACTTCTTTTCAGATTTTTGTTTATGAATTTTTGCACTTTTAATAAACATTTGAAAACTGCACAAATTAATACTGGCTAAATTTAGTAATGCTTCTCCCACACGTTCAGTTGAGAACTAGAGTCTTTGGAACAATGCAGAGATTTAATACAAATATGATTTTTAAAATAGACATTGCAGAATCCTGGGAACTTTACCATCATGAAATTATTTACTGGGATATAATTTTGTCAATTTTGTGTGCTATCAGGGTCACGGTATTGGAGTGGACCATGCATCGTGTTAGAGCGCTACACGCGGAACCTGCAGAACCTGATTTTACCAAGTGTGACATGTTCCTGGATCAACATCTTTGTTGACCCAGGAACAACACTGTGTTAACCAGATTTGAAGAACCAGTTTATAGTTTTTTTGTGAAGTTTAGGCTTATAATCAGTGTTTGGTGCTTGTACATCAGTGTCATTAATCTATCATTTCCTCAGATTTTAGGGATTACTCATGGTTAAGGTTAGGTTTAGGTGTAGGGATATGGTCAAGACTAAATTTTTGGATTAAAATGTTGTTCCAGGGTCAACAAAATATGTTGACCTAGGAACACATGTAACTCAGCAAATTCAGGACGTGCCGATTTACAACCCGATCTCAAAGTGCGTATAAATAGTACGCCAAATAAAAACAAAAACTCGTGGTACTGATACGCAAAAATTGACTTTGGCGTGTATATGCTACATAATGGGTAGGGTTAGGGTTGTGGGGTAGATGCGTTTCATATGTATGCGAAAACTGCGTATTATATGCACATCAAACACATGCGTATCATATGCACGCCAAAGTCGTTTTTTGCGTATAGGGCCTATACCACGAGTTTTTTTTTTTATTATTATTTGGCGTAATATTTATACGCATTTTCATGAGACCGGGCTCCGATTACTGAATAAAATCACAGAGGGTGCTCTAGCCTTAATATACATTTTGACATATTTTTGCCCTGTTCATTGATAGTGGCATCCGCATTGCCTAAATGTCGCATTTATATGCGGATGTCACTCCCGAAACTCTGCAGCGTGCAGCTGTCACTGGTCCAATTCAAATCCTTAATGGATTTAGCCAAGAAAGTGTGCAGAGCGTTCTGCGCTCCCTATAATAATTATAAAGCTGTCATTCATTTAATTTTATCGCGATCTCACAGAAATCCGTTATAATCAATGAAGCTCTACACTGTACAATGAATCTCTTATTTACATCATGTTACACTTTGTTTGTTATAATGAGAGACTTCCGATCGTGCAGCACTTATCAAAACTGTGGTTTGGAGTTGATAACTCAGGAAATCAACAGAAAATGTCAGTTATCCTATTTTAGCTTTAACCAAAGTCCTTTGTCTTTGCTTCAGCTGGCCTTCTCGTTTTCGTTTTGTTCCCCTTTAGCACTCCCGTTCTTGCACTGCGGTCAAGCCAGCCGCGTCTTGAAAATACACGGTCAAACCAGCCGCACTTTTTTTGCTTCGCGTCTAATCGCGCACTTACGGTATGGGTCCTGGGGAGCGGTCAAAATGCATGTAAAGAAGCTGTCATAACGGCGTTTCCTTTATACTTTTGCTGATATTTTCAATAGATTGCTGATCACGGTGACCCAAAATATGTCTAGTATATAATGTATAGTTTTGGAGAAAATTAATGACAAAATCACTCCAAAAAACAAAGTGCATTCTAGCAGTTGCACCATTACCCATTTTCAAATATTC
>NW_015555866.1:26638-28888 GCF_001515605.1 Sinocyclocheilus anshuiensis
GTTTTGGAGAAAATTAAAGGCAAATTCACCCTGTCTCATAAGCACTTTTACATTATGTCCTATATTGAAACACTCATAAAAATCTTTCCTTTATATATTTGCTCATTCTTTCAATTGATTCCTGTTCACAGTGACCCTGACTATTACTGTATTAATTTTCAAATATTTTTACTGTGGTTTTGGAGAAAATTAATGGCAAATTCACTCCAAAAAACAAAGTGCATTCTAGCAGTTGCACCATTATCCATTTTCAAACACTCATAAAAATCGTTGCTTTATAGGTTTGCTTGTTCTTTCAATTGATTCCTGTTCACAGTTACTCTGACTATTACTGTATTAATTTTCAAATATTTTTTACTGTATAGTTTTGGAGAAAATTAAAGGCAAATTCACCCCAAGCATCTAAGTGCATAAGTACTTTTACACCATGTCCCATTTTCGAACACTCATAAAAATCTTTCCTTTATAGGTTTGCTCATTATTTCAATTGATTCCTGTTCACAGTGTCCCTGACCAGTACTGTATTAATTTTCAAGTCATTTGACTCTATGGTTTTGTAGAAAAATGAAAGGCAAATTAACTTCACCCCAAGCATCTAAGTGCATAAGCACTTTTACATTATGTCCTATATTCGAACACTCATACAAATATTTCCTTTATAGGTTTGCTCATTCTTTCAATTGATTCCTGTTCACAGTGTCCCTGACCAGAACTGTATTAATTTTCAAGTAATTTGACTGTATGGTTTTGGAGAAAATTAAAGGCAAATTCACCCCAAGCATGAGTGCATAAGCACTTTTACAACATGTCCCATTTTCAAACACTCATAAAAATAGTTCCTTTATAGGTTTGCTCGCTCTTTCAATTGATTCCTGTTCACAATCACCCTGACGATTACTGTATTAATTTTCAAGTCTTTTTACTGTATATTTTTTGAGAAAATTAAAGGCAAATTCACCCCAAGCATCTGAGTGCATAAGCACTTTTACATCATGTCCCATTTTCAAACACTCATACAAATCTTGCCTTTATAGGTTTGCTTATTCTTTCAATGAATTCCTGTTCACAGTGACCCTGACTATTACTGTATTAAATGTCGTTTTACTTTACAGTTTCTGGGAAACGCAAACTCACTCTAAAAATGTTTTTATAGAGTGTATTGTTGCATTCGTGTCCCATTTCAAACATAAAGTTTCCGGTTTTGAAGGAATTATTGTGCAAACTTACCATGCATATTATATGAATATTATGCCATATGAAACTAACTATTATTTTATATATCGTTTTAAACAAAATTGCTGGGAAATACTCTCCTGCCATCATACACTCAACCTCTTCTTACATTTTAATTGTGTGTCACATTTAATTAAAGGGGTCATATGATGCGATTTAAATTTTTCCTTTCTCTTTGGAGTGTTACAAGCTCTTGGTGCATAAAGAAGATCTGTAAAGTTGCAAAGATTAAAGTCTCAAATCCAAAGAGATATTCTTTATAAAAGTTAAGAGTCAACCACGCCTACCTAAAACGGCTCGTTCCAACACACCCCCACATAGGGACGGGTACCGAAACCCCGGTATTTAATCGGTCCCGGGGCTAAATTATTAAAGACCGGAGTATCTATAAGCTCTGACGTTAACGGTTCTGCTATCGGTACTGGAGAAATTAATAAAACACACATACATTTATTATTGCTATATATACATTATCTTGCAAATTCTATCTCACCAGAGCTGTTTTTCAAACATTTGTCTATGACGCATTTTTGCTATTCGCAATTCAGAAGCAGATCGCGCTCACACGGAGGAGCTTCAGCACGCGCAACATGAAAGCCCTGTTTAATTATGATAGAAGTGCAACTTATTTCCCTTCACAGCGGTGCGCGTTCGTTCCTCCCTAAAACCCAAACTTAACGTCAGAATCAGATCAATCGGTGATTGTTGTAAGATGCCATCTTTACTGTTGCTAAATTGCGGGACATGTTTGATAATAAAATGTTGAAAGCACAATCCGCACAAGAGACACATGTTCCTCGGGCTGAAATGTGTGCGCGTGGCGCGCTCCAAAACAGAAAAACAAATTACACTTTGAGCTTCGGGCGCATGTCCAAACTATCAAATACACACAAAATATGTCCAAATGGCCGGCTTGGAGAGTATTTACTTAAACACAGTTTATGTCTTAAGTGGAGGAGAACAGTTGGGAGAAAATCCGATGTGTGTCAATATATTGTCTTAAAGTGACAGACTGGC
>NW_015555866.1:29040-40248 GCF_001515605.1 Sinocyclocheilus anshuiensis
AGCACACCTCGCTTTTCAAACCGATAAACTTTGTAAAAATCGATGCGTTTCAGAAAGGCGGGGCATAGTGGAGAAATAATAATGTACAGTATGTGGAAAATAATGTTCTTTTTAGCAGCATCATATGACCCCTTTAAGTTAAAATATTCATTTTATCCTTAGGGACTGATCATGTTCATCACCTCTTTGAGCAGTCCTTATTTGTGTACATGGTTACTAATTTCTAACCTTTAGTTAAATTTCTTATGTCTTTGTTTTTATAGCCCTGAGATTGTTGTATTTGTTTATGGTGATTATGTATAGTAAAAAGACTTCAAAATGAATACAGTAACAGACAGGGTGTATATAAACAGGAACCAATTGAAAGAACGAGCAAACCTATAAAGCAAAGATTTTTATGAGTGTTTGAAAATGGGTAATGATGTAAAAGTGAAAGGATGCACTCAGATGCTTGGGGTGAATTTGGCTTTAATTTTCTCCAATACCATAGAGTAAAAAGACTTCAAAATTAATACAGTAATAGTCAGGGTGACTGTGAACAGGAATCAATTGGAAGAACGAGCAAACCTATAAAGGAAACATTTTCATGAATGTTTGAAAATGGGACATGGTCTAAAAGTGCTTATGCACTTTGTTTTTTGGAGTGAATTTGCCATACATTTTCTGCAAAACTATACAGTAAAAAGACTTGAAAATTAATACAGTAATAGTCAGGGTCACTGTGAACAGGAATCAATTGAAAGAATGAGCAAACCTATAAAGGAAATATTTGTATGAGTGTTTGAAAATGAGTAATGGTGCAACTGCTAGAATGCACTTTGTTTTTTGGAGTGATTTTGTCATTAAATGTTCTCCAAAACTATACAGTAAAAAGACTTCACAATTAATACAGTAATGGTCAGGGTCACTGTGAATAGGAATCAATTGAAAGAATGAGCAAACCTATAAAGGAAAGATTTTTATGAGTGTTTGAAAATGGGACATGTAAAAATGTTTATGCACTCATGCTCGGGGTGAATTTGCCTTTAATTTTCTCCAAAATCATACAGTAAAAAGACTTGACAATTAATACAGTAATGTTCAGGGACACTGTGAACAGGAATTACTTGAAAGAACGAGCAAGCCTATAAAGGAAATATTTTTATTAGTGTTTGAAAATGGGTAATGATGTAAAAGTGAAAGGATGCACTTGGATGCTTGCGGTGAATTTGGCTTTAATTTTCTCCAAAACCATACAGTAAAAATATTTGAAAATTAATACAGTAATAGTCAGCGTCACTGTGAACAGGACTCAATTGAAAGAATGAGCAAACCTATAAAGGAAATATTTTTATGAGTGTTTGAAATGGCACGTGATGCAAAAGTGCTTATGCATTTAGATGCTTGGGGTGAATTTGCCTTTCATTTTTCTACAAAACCATAGAGTCAAATGACTTGAAAATTAATACAGTACTGGTCAGGGACACTGTGAACAGGAATCAATTGAAATAATGAGCAAACCTATAAAGGAAAGATTTTTATGAGTGTTCGAAAATGGGACATGGTGTAAAAGTACTTATGCACTTAGATGCTTGGGGTGAATTTGCCTTTAATTTTCTCCAAAACTATACAGTAAAAAATATTTGAAAATTAATACAGTAATAGTCAGAGTAACTGTGAACAGGAATCAATTGAAAGAACAAGCAAACCTATAAAGGAAATATTTTTTTTATTAGTGTTTGAATATAGGACAATGTAAAAGTGCTTATGCACTCATGCTTGGCGTGAATTTGCCTTTAATTTTCTCCAAAACCATACAGTAAAATGACTTGAAAATAAATACAGTAATAGTCAGGGTGACTGTAAACAGGAACCAATTCAAAGAACGAGCAAACCTATAAAACAAAGATTTTTATGAGCGTTTGAATATTGGTAATGGTGCAACTGCTAGTGGTTTTTTGGAGTGATTTTGTCATTAATCTTTTCCAAAACTATACAGTAAAATGACTTCAAAATGTATACAGTAATATTCAGGGTGACCGTGAACAGGAATCAATTGAAATAATGAGCAAACCTATAAAGTAAAGATTTTTATGTGTGTTCGAATATAGGTGTAATGTGGTGTTTTGGGTTGTGTTTCTTGTTCATGTTTTCATGTCTTTTATTTTGTAGTTTAATTCCCTGTTTGTGTCATGCTTCCCTTGCCCTCATGTATTCATGCCATTGGTTCTCTTGTTCATTGTGTCATGTTCTGATTGGTTGTCTTAGTCATGTGTCTTGTTTCCCATTGGTTTGTTCTTGTCAGAGTCTGTTTATGCCTCGTCAAGTCTGTTTATGCCTCGTCAAGTCTGTTTATGCCTCGTCAAGTCTGTTCTAGTCAAGTCTGTTCATGCCTCGTCAAGTCTGTTCTAGTCAAGTCTATTCATGTTAAGTCAAGTCTCGGATTATGTTTGGATTTCACCTGTAAATAAACACCTGTTTATTTCACCTGTAAATAAACTTGGATTCTTCACTACACTTGCCTTCAGTGGACTGAATCATTACAGAATACACGACCCAGAACAAAATGAACCCAGCAGTTGTTCTCCTTCTGAGCATTCGTCAGGGAAGTCGGACCATAGAGGACTATGTGGAGGACTTTTGTGATTTGTGCTATTTAGTGGATTTTAATGACGTGGCGCTGAAAGACATTTTTCGTCATGGATTAAATGAGCCCATTTGCTCCCAACTTCCTGGGGGAAAGGTTCACTGGTCCCTTGCCGAATATATAGACTTTGCTCTGCGGTTGAGTGGATCTGCTTTCACTGTGGGTGTCGTGGAGCAAAACCTGATCACATCATGTCTGCCAAACCACAGTCTGCTCACGTCATGTCTGCCAAGCCAGGGCCTGCTCATGTCATGCCGGCACCTCAAGAGTCTCTTCACAAAATGTCCGCCCTTCTAGAGTCTCGTCACGTCTCCGCTGATCTTCCAGAGTTTCGTCATGACATGGCCGCCATTTCAGAGACTGCTCACGCCACGCCTGAGTCCCCGGCCAAGATGGCCGCCACGCCTGAGTCCCCGGCCAAGATGGCCGCCACGCCAACCTCAGGGCTATAAAAGCAAAGACATAAGAAATTTAACTAAAGGTTAGAAATTAGTAAC
This sequence comes from Sinocyclocheilus anshuiensis, assembly GCF_001515605.1. Lineage (NCBI taxonomy): Eukaryota > Metazoa > Chordata > Actinopteri > Cypriniformes > Cyprinidae > Sinocyclocheilus > Sinocyclocheilus anshuiensis. The sequence goes on from NW_015555866.1 coordinate 32,164, forward strand.
CATGGACACAAATTATGACTGCTCAAAGGGGTGATGAACATAATCAGTTCCTAAGGTTAAAATGAAGATTTTAACTTAATTAAATGTGACACTAACAATTAAAATGTAAAAAGAGGTTGAGTGTATGACGTCAGGAGAGTATTTCCCAGCAATTTTGTCCAAAACTATATATAAAACAAGAGTCAGTTTCATATGGTAATAAGCATGGTACGTTTGCACAATAATTAATTCAAAAACGGAAACTTTATGTTAGAAAATGGGACATGAGTGCAACAATACACCCTATAAAAACATTTTTGGAGTGAGTTTGCGTTTCCCAGAAACTGTAAAGTAAAATTACATGAAAATTAATACAGTAAGAGTCAGGGTCACTGTGAACAGGAATCAATGAAAGAATGAGCAAACCTATAAAGGAAAGAATTTTATGAGGGTTTGAAAATGGGACGTGATGTAAAAGTGCAAAGGTGCACATAGATGCTTGGGGTGAATTTGCCATTAATTTTCTCCAAAACTATACAGTAAAAATATTTGAAAATGAATACAGTATTAGTCAGGGTGACTGTGAACAGGAATAAATTGAACGAACGAGCAAACCTGTAAAGGAAAGATTTTTATGAGTGTTTGAATATAGGACACAATGTAGAAGTGCTTATGCACTTAGATGCTTGGGGTGAATTTGCCTTTAATTTTCTCCAAAACTATACAGTAAAAAAGATTTGAAAATGAATACAGTAATAGTCAGAGTAACTGTGAACAGGAATCAATTGAAAGAACACGCAAACCTATAAAGGAAATCTTTTTTATTAGTGTTTGAATATAGGACAATGTGAAAGTGCTTATGCACTCATGCTTGGGGTGAATTTGCCTTTAATTTTCTCCAAAACCATACAGTAAAATGACTTGAAAATAAATACAGTAATAGTCAGGGTGACTGTAAACAGGAACCAATTCAAAGAACGAGCAAACCTATAAAGGAAAGATTTTTATTAGTGTTTGAATATAGGACAATGTAAAAGTGCTAGAACGCACTTTGTTTTTTGGAGTGATTTTGTCATTAATTTTCTGCAAAACTATACAGTAAAATTACTTGAAAATGTATACACCTATAAAACAAAGATTTTTATGAGCGTTTGAGTATGGGTAATGGTGCAACTGCTAGTGTTTTTTTGGAGTGATTTTGTCATTAATCTTTTCCAAAACTATACAGTAAAATGACTTAAAAATGTATACAGTAATAGTCAGGGTGACTGTGAACAGGACTCAATTGAAAGAATGAGCAAACCTATAAAGGAAAGATTTTTATGAGTGTTCGAAAATGGGACATGGTGTAAAAGTGCTTATGCACTTAGATGCTTGGGGTGAATTTGCCTTTAATTTTCTCCAAAACTATACAGTAAAAAATATTTGAAAATTAATACAGTAATAGTCAGAGTAACTGTGAACAGGAATCAATTGAAAGAACAAGCAAACCTATAAAGAAAATATTTTTTTTATTAGTGTTTGAATATAGGACAATGTAAAAGTGCTTATGCACTCATGCTTGGGGTGAATTTGCCTTTAATTTTCTCCAAAACCATACAGTAAAATGATTTGAAAATAAACACATTAATGGTCAGGGACACTGTGAACATGAATTAATTGAAAGAACGAGCAAACCTATAAAGGAAAGATTTTTATGAGTGTTTGAAAATGGGACATGGTGTAAGAGTGTTTATGCACTCATGCTTGGGGTGAATTTGCCTTTAATTTTCTCCAAAACTATACAGTAAAATTACTTGAAAATGTATACAGTAATAGTCAGGGTGACTGTGAACTCGAATCAATTGGAAGAATGAGCAAACCTATTAAGGAATAGATTTAACAATAGATTTAACTTGAAAATTAATACAGCAATAGTCAGGGTCACTGTAAACAAGTATCAGTTTAAAGGTGCACACACACACACACACACACAAACACACACACATATACATATATACAGTGGTGTGAAAATGTGTTGGCCCCCTTCCCAGACATATTTTGGGTCACCGTGAACAGCAATCTATTGGAAATATCAGCAAAAGTATAATGGAAACGCCGTTATGACAGCTTCTTTACATGCATTGTGACCGCTCCCAGCACCCATACCGTAAGTGCTTGCTTAGACGCGCAGACAAAAAAAAAAGTGCGGCTGGCTTGACCGCAGTGTACTAGCCCAGGATACAGTTATTTGCAAATAAATTGGCTATCTATTGAGTATTTCGTGCATGTTTTGTACATGAAAAATTATTAAGATCATAAAAATATCGAAGCTAAAGGCTTTCATAAATCAGTTATGGTAGCTGCCTTCAGGCAAGAGATAAAAATCATGTACAGACCGAGGCGAAGTTTGTGTTGCTGTACACAAGTGCTATGTGTAACAGAGCAGTAGCCCCTCACTGCAGAACAGAGTGCCGTCAGTTGATTAGCTGGTGTCTCAGTGCAGCGGTGGCAAATCGCCCTAGTTTAGTTGACATTGAGCGCCAGCTCTGGTTACACTGAACAGGTTGCCAATGCCTTTACACAATCACAGCAGTCTTTGGTTGGATTGTATGGTTAGGATCAGCCTAGATAAATGATTTTAATTATTTGTATAGGGTGACCAGGACTGACACAGAAACTGTAGAGAACAGCTTCCTGGGCACCTAAAGAAAAGAGGAGTGGACCATCAACTAATGGCCGCCCCACAATTAGGCTTTTTATCCTCTGCTTCAGTCTGTGAGGGGCTCTGTGTGGATGCTGGAGAAGCTGAACATGTAGCGCTAGCTGAAACCCAAGCTCTGATGGGATCAGCTTGTTGGGCAGAGTTTAAAGAGGCATAATATAAATGTATAAACAATGTATAAATAAATGTATTTTTTGTATTTAAAGTAGCATAATGTGTTTTTTAAAATCAGGACAGGGAAAAGGAAGAAATAGGTCCAGTAGGTGACGACAGATCCATAGAATATATATTATTTTATAAATAAAATAATCATTAACTGAAATAAAATAAAGTACATACAAAACTTGAAACTTCATCGAGTTGCCAAGGCAACATTTCTCATGTACTTTAAGTTGATGTATTAACATAACTAAAAGTAAAATAAAAATATATTATTTAACATTATTATATAAATCTTTTTTTAAATTTTTTTTTTATTTCAGCTAGTTGCCAAGGCAACATTTCTAATTATAATTATCAAATTATCTAATAAGAACAGGGAAAAAGAACAAGTGGAAACAGAAATGAGAAACAACAGAAGAAATTAAACCCAGGGCTTAAAGGCACAATATGTAATTTTTGCCGCTGGAGGGCGCGTATTCAAAATAAACAAAGAGGCAAAGGCATAGTTTTGTGACTGAGTGTGGAATCATGGGAGTTGTAGTCTTCATCCCTACAGCCGATGCAATCCGACGGGACTCGGGCAGAAATCATGTTCATGAATGAGCTAATGATTTATTAACGTAGCAGAATGAAGCAGGGTGAGGCTGAAAGCCGTCGAAGCGAAACAAGGCGCTGAACGAGCGCGACACACGGCTCGAAAGCAGCGGAGCTTTTATTATGCCACAGTCGAGCGCTTCCGCTGCTTCTCTGGATTTAAACATTCTTCAAAACATTTGGGATAATGTAAGTACACAAGTCAGCAAAATATATAACACTGTTCTAGTGGTTTTTGGATATTTTAATAAAAAAATCGTACATATTGTGCCTTTAAATTAAACAATTGATTTGTTAATTATCTCTTATGTTTTAACAATCAGATAAAGTCAAAACTAAACTCAAACGACTTAAAACATGCAAATGTTAAAACAGAGAGCAGCAGCGCCCACCCACTTTTTCGGTGGCCTTGGTTCTGGAAGTATTTTTGAGATTTTGAAAACGTCTTTGTTAAAGAATGAACCAAACCAACCAGCTATGAGTACTTAAAAATGGGACAAATAGACAAAGGTACAAGACTGTGTACTTAACAACTTTAATGAGGAAAAGAACTACAAACCCATGAAGCATTGTATATGACATAATCAAATGAAAAACACCAGATAAATATATATATATATATATATTAAAACAGGCTATTATAATTTTGTAATTCATAATTGTTGATTATATTATTTTAAATTTTAAGCTAAAACTTTGTACTGTGATCTTGCTGTAAAGGTATAAAGCAAATTGCTTTGTCAGAACCACATGTGGGTCAAAACACTCCCTTGGTACAAATGTATTTTTTGTTAAGAATCTAATAATATGAAAACTCTGGATATTTTTAATACTTGGTTTATAATTTATGCCATTGCCACTAAAACTATGATGCTGGACACATTTAACTTTTGTTTCACATATTGTGTACAATAATGTACATACAGTGCTTTAAATATAATAAGGCATGATGATGTGACAGAATAAGGCATTCTAAGTAGTTCTAGGTTTTAAACATTTTTTTTTATATGTATAATATATAGGCTATGTAGGCTGTATTTTCACTGCTTACAACTATTTTACAAAATCTATCAAGAATCCCTTGACCAAAATAAACCAACCTACATTTTCTTTCAATGAAAATTGATGCATACAATTTCTATTTTCTATCAAATTTGACACATTGACCTGTTGTAAATGCATAAACAATAATGTTTTGATGTTTAAATCCGTTCACTTCTTATTAGTTGATTATTCTTTAGAAGTTGTTGAGTTTTCTCTTATAGCCACACGAGGGCAGCAATCTGGACAAGTTACATTACTTCAGGAGATAGTAGTAGATTTTCTGATGTGCTATGGAAAAATGTTTTTCTGTGTGTTGGTACCTGATAATAACTGATAAAATACTAAATTGTTTTATATACATGTTGCACTGTCTAAAATTTCTCTTTCTTTCTTTCTTTCTTTCTTTCTGTATATATGTATGTATGTATGTGTCTGAATTACCCCTGTAGGTTAAAAACAACAAAAAAAACAGCACACTAAGCCTAAATTATCACAGCACCACCAGTAGCTCCGTGAGGAGCAGTTGACTGTAATCAGAGAAAAATAATTGTTATTTAATTAACTTTTTTGATTTTAGATTTACAGGCACATTAATAATCATTAACATAAATAGTGCATTTAGCTATCATTTTTAAGCTGTATAACATCCCATTTCTCCTGAAACATGAATATTTGTTACATGATCATCAGTTTGAAAAAAAAAAAAAAAAAACACATGCAAACTATTTTCTGTACATTTAGGTAGAGACAGGTGTCATCTAACCACTGTGTAATATGAGCCATCAACATGACTTTACAGGTGGCTTGTTTAGTTTTTGCATACAGATAAACTACAGTGAAGGTCTTTCCACTGATGATCCAAGGATTGCAGTAACTTTCTGAAGTAAATATAAGTAAATTTAATAACTGATGAATCATTTATATTTTCATATATATTCACAGTTAGTACAAAAAATTATTATAGGACAATTTTCAAAACAAAATGAACAAAAATAAATATAGCCACGTCCTTTTGGTTGCAGAGCAATGTCTCTGTGTACTCAGTTTTCTGTTAAGAAATATTTATAGATTAGTGACCAACATACAGAATATTTGGGTGTATGAAGAAGCTTTTATGTGCAAACAGCAGACGAGGGGAAAGCAATATTCACATTTCTTCATCACTTGCCTTTATTTCTTAAGACAAATAAAGTTGAGTTTCTCCTCACAATCTCGGTTCTCCCATTGCTCTGTCTTGATGTTGCGGGCTCCACAGCGGTTTGGTTCAGGTGGGCATGATGGCAGAGAAAAGCTAAATGCCGGAACATTTGCCATATTCAGCCAGTTCCAAGCTCCATTCAGAAAACGCAGTCCTGTCCAAACCCTGTCTGTCTGGGCATTATTAGTCTCATTTATAATCTGATTTACTGGCCACGGAAAATGAAAATAGACCAGATCAGTGTAGTTAGACCTGCAATACTTCAGAGCTTCCTCCCATGTCTTATTCTCCTGCACCAGAATGAAGTTCGCATAGCAGAAGAAAGGATATGTATCCGAACATGATATTGAATTCCAAACGCCATTATTGGTGATTGTACATTGTGAATGATTGATAAATAAGTAATTCACAGCTGAAGTAGTGTCCTCATACTTCAGTAACTTGCATGAGTCTTCCTGGCTGTAGATCCAACTATGACTGTATGTTCCTCCAGCTGCCTCTTTAAGCATCTGAAGATCCTCATTGCTAGAGACTACAGACAGGCTTGTATATGCTTTGCAAAGACCCTTAGCAAAAGTGCAATTCAGTCGACCGGTCATATGAATGTGCACTTTAACTCCAGTCCTACCTGTTGTTAGTCCATAAAGGACAAACAGGAGAAGTCCAGTGAGAGTCTTCTTCATCTCTGCTGTATTGAGCTGCTTAGGTTTAAGGATCGTTTTTCACCTTCACTGGGCTGCTGACACAGAACATTCAAAACCTACAGCAGTATCATCTATTTTGTTTATTTAAAGAAGTTGGGAAGTCAGACGTGTGGCAACCTGAAGGGGGAAAAAAACATAAAGGGGCATCTCTGTCTCTATTGTAATGTATATTAGCTACAGTACATGAAACCATCCACATCCATGTACTGTATATAAAATACTTCTGGTTGTTCATATGCTGCATTCTTAACCAGACGATGCACAGATGAAATCACTAAATGAAATATTTGAAAATAGCAGTGAACGAATGGATGATTTGGTAACGTAAAGTTAATGTAAAGTATGTTTGGTTTCTAAAGCAATTCTATAACAAATATATAAGTAACATGCTCAGATATTTTAAAGTATTTACTTATTTAGTCAATATATTAAATTGTTTATGTGTTTCTGTTATTCTTTAATGTTTACTTTCAGTTTTATTCAAAGGTATAAATAAAGCTAAAGAAAGATATCATTTAACAAACTAGAATAACTTCTGAGTAAATATGTTTGGAAAAATGGGCCAATATCCACCCAATCAAAATGGTAAGTTGGTAAATAAAATACAAGTTACCCCAAAAGATATATCTCGTCTTCAAAAGGTGCCTCTACAAAATATTACAACATTTTGGGATGGAATTTCAAATGTTAATGGTTTGATCATGAATATTAATTCCATTGAAATTCAAATAATGTAATATATTACATACATTATTTCAATAATGCAAGGTATGAATAGCACAATGAATAAAGTTTAATGTTAATGTGTAATTTATACACAAACACATAACAAGGGGTAAAAAGAGTAGGCTAAGTATACACTAAACTGGCTGTATCAATAAATAATTTAACACAAACTACAATTTACAAAAACAATTATAAGGCATATGGTCTATAATGCAGGTTTTTGCAAAATACAGGCACAAGAAGCCATTTAAAAGTTTCTTTATTTTTTCTTTCTTTTCTTTTCTATTTTTTTCTTCTTTTCATAAATGAGCTGACACACAAAAAAAATAAAAAATAAAATAAATATATATTAGTGTCAGCTCGTTTAATATATATATATATATATATATGTGTGTGTGTGTGTGTGTGTGTGTGTGTGTGTGTGTAGACAACACACACACACACAGACGTGCATTAGCTTATTACCTCAGCTCCATCACCCACCTCTGTGGTCGTGTTCTCATCCTTGAGACAGAGAAACAAAATTACATTCAATATCACACAGAGTCCAGTTGATCCAGAGACTACAAGGTATATGTGTGTGTGTGTGTGTGTGTGTGTGTGTGTGTGTGTGTACAAACCACAAAGTGCAAACTTTTTTTTTTTGGGTAGGCTATCTAATAACCTTTACACTACATTCGTGTAATATATAACAACAATATATAAAATATATACAAATTAATACCTATATAGGGACATAGTAGTATACTTAAAGTATGATGTACTGTTCACTTACTTAAAGAATACTCATAAGTATGCTTGCAGTATAAAACTACTAAACTAGTAGTTTACTGAGACTATACTTCAAAGTGTACTAAAAAGCTACAAGTAATTATTTAATTAGTTTAAATGGGTCATATAATGCGATTTCAAATTTTCCTTTCTCTTTGGAGTGTTACAAGCTCTTGGTGCATAAAGAAGATCTGTAAAGTTGC
>NW_015555866.1:40287-43364 GCF_001515605.1 Sinocyclocheilus anshuiensis
ACATGTCTACGTCACGATGTGGGAAGATTTGCATAACGCCGCCCAAATGTTCACACAAAGAAAGAAGGCGTATCTTTGATTCTCGCGGTAGTATTGTTGTTGCCGTGTGTTTCGTTGTGAAAGCGAATCTACTTTGTTTGGCCTTCCAAAAGAGGACACGATTAGAAATCAGTGGTTAAGTTGTATTTACAACACTGTTCCAGAACAGTTCAACCCAAATATTCAGATGTGTCCAGCGAATTTTATGGAGGACTGTTTCCTGATTCTGGGAGAGTAGACTACAATGCCGGCTGTTCTGACTCACAGGCTGTAAGTACATTTTCATATTTGCCACTGATGATTCAAACGCGAGTTTTGAGCAGTGTAGGGTAGCGCTTGTTGTTTGTCATTTTGTCATTTCAAATGCAGACATGGTTTTATGTTTATGCGGTGCGATGCAATGCGACGCATAAAAAGACAGTATAGATCATTATAATCCGTAATTATGTCCCCACTGGATGCAACAAATGCCTCGTTTATAATGAGTTTTAATGTTTTTGTCTCGTCGCTCTGGCCGTATACTTTTAAGCATACTTAAAAGTATACTTTTAAACACTAGAAAGCGGGCCAATTTAGGTCCCAAGGAGTATTGAAATAGTACACTTACAAGTATATTACTAGTACACTGATATTTGTATGCTTACTACATAAAGTATACTTAAAATATACTTGAACTTTACTTAAGTATACTTAATAAAATAAACTTAAAATATACTTTTTTTGGTAAGGGACAACACACATACAGCAGTGGCAGTAGCAGTGAAAATGACGCAGCAAACAAATGTAGCTGTTATTTGCATAGTTTTTCATCCATTTCTGCATGCAAAAAAAAAAATTGGCATCCACAATCCTCATTCAAATAAGAGAACTGATGATTTGCCTTTGTCTACATTTACATTTCTTAGTTAAACATGATGTCATCAGTAGTGTTGGAGGTAATGCAATATCTGAATGAATATATGAAAATATATTAAATATATCTCAATATATGAAATATCTGAGTTACTTTTTCAAATAAGTAATGCCAGTTACTTTGTTTCCTATGTATTGACTGACAGCTCTCATGTTGCGATGTTGAGAGAAATCGGGAGTAAGAGCAGAGGCATTGTGCATGCTATGTGAACATGATGTTACTGTAGTTCTAGAATAAATATGAACATGTCATCTCACCTGCACAAAAACAGATTCAGTATTCCTCAAAATGAATAAAACAGTCAAATGCAAACTCAGAATATTATACAAACCTGCAATAATTAAATATGTTAAATAAGACAAATATAATTTATGTATTTAATCCCATTTTATTAACCAATGTCTTTGCTACTGACATTCGATGATCCAATTCAACCATACTAATAAGCAAAAATGACACATTTGTGTTTAATTTTTGTTATTGCTAAATGGTGATGAACTTTCTTCTCTTGCGTCATATTCTTCATGCAATTTGTTTGAGCTGCGCCCTCTACCGTACAGGCATGAATTTACATTTCCTTCAGCCTGAGGCATATTCATTTCACTTTTGGTGTGAAAGGGCTTTTACATTTGTAAAAGTAGAACTTTAAAAAAAAATTAAAAACAAACAAGCAAGCCCTGCCCAGATTTAAAAAGCAACTCAAAAGTAATGTAATGCATTACTTTCCATAAAAAGTAACCAAGTAACGTAATTAGTTACTTTTTTAGGGAGTAACACAATATTGTAATGCATTACTTTTAAAAGTTACTTCCCCAACACTGGTCATCAGTTATTGCACAACAGATATACTGTATATATATATATATATTCAGGGCTGACAGACTAATTACTTTATTCAGATATCATTGCACAGTAATGGCAACTAAAAAAAAAAAAAACTATATATTTTTTTTAATCATACGTGAGCTGTATCACTTTTCACCAATTATTCATAGTTTACTCCAGTAGACATTATGTTTTCTGGCTTTCAGTCATCTTAAAGTTAACAAAACAGTGGATGCTGTATCAACAATAAGTTGGATGCTGATGTTGTGTGATTTTAGATTTGCATGTTCCATGTCAGTGCCAGTGAGGGTGATAAACTGTTCAGTGTTCAACCATCCTTGAATCAAACCAGCTCACTACTGCAGAGAAGAAGTTCTCTTTCTTCTGATAAGAAAACTTTACATTGAGGCTTGTGATTATGAATTTGTCTTGGGAATTATCCTTAAGTGGGCCTACTAAAAGTCAGAGTTCACTGACCTGTCCAGTGCAACAGCACAGTATCAATTAGACCTGACGAAAGATACCATTAAAGATTCTAAAACAGACATGGAACATGGAAAATAGACTGCGAAGAGATGCTCAACATCAACTACCAGAGATGAAAGTGAGTAACAAATTAAAATTCACTCTGAACTGATAACTAATATCACTTTCAGTGTGTTTTGTCGTTATATATTAAATGCATGAAATGACAAAAAAGAATAAACCAGAAAAAATACCTTTGCATAATTATGAATATTGTGGCGAGTATCCCGGGTCCAGATCAGCGTCGCCCTGGAAACGCCGCTTACACACTGATCATAAAATCACAACACCTGTGCGTGATGAGTGGCGCACCTGGAGCTCGTTCCCGCCGGCCATAAAAGCCAGGAGAAGAGGCACACAGGTGGAGTTGAAACGGGGCTCCAGGCAAAATGTAATGCTTGTTTCTCGCTGTTCACAGAATCAGACGGCACCCCAGGAGAGGGATCTTCACCACAACACTTCACCCCACGAGCACCGAGTGGAGACTTGCACTGGGCACCAGTCACCTGAGCACATGTGATCAGTGTGTGGATCAATAAATCACCCTCCGGGGCACTTTCTAGCAGTACCGAGTCTGTGTTCTCATTCACCCCGCGACATATGGTGGAGAATACGGCATTACAGGTGAATTGAAACACAGACTTGTAAGGCCAGGTTGCTCTAACGATCTCTGTGTTTCATCTAGGAGAACTGCTCTCTCCCCCAGGGACAAATGGAAGAGATCATCCGCCGCCTGACTGAGCTCTCGGGCCGCCAGCAGCAGTTTACAGAGCGC
>NW_015555866.1:43737-46248 GCF_001515605.1 Sinocyclocheilus anshuiensis
TAGTTGAACTGCTCTCTCCCCCAGGGACAAATGGAAGAGGTCATCCGCCGCCTGACTGAGCTCTCGGCCCGCCAGCAGCAGTTTACCGAGCGACTGGCCACACGACAGGGGTATACTGACCGGGTCGTGGAACAACTGCAGGCCAGCGTAGCGGGGCGCATGCCCCTCCCGGAAGCGCCCGTCAAGGCTCACCAGTACCTCGTCAGTTTAACCGAGCATGACGACATCGAAGCTTACCTCCACACGTTTGAGGTTATCACGGCCTGAGAGGGGTGGGTGCCAGAAGAGTGGGCTCGCATCATCGCCTCCTTCCTCACCGGAGAAGCTCAGCAGGCCTATTATGCCCTGCAGGCACCCAGGAATGAAAAATATGACGAGCTAAAAACCGAAATTCTAGCCCAGGTGGGCCTGTCGCCCATGTGTGCAGCGCAGCAATTCTACCAATGGACCTATGGCAAACGGTGAGAGCTCAAGCTCAACTTGCCCGATTGGCTCACCTATGGCTCCTCTCCGGTTCACCTACCGCCGACCAGGTAGCGGAGAAAGTCCTCGTCGACTGGCTGTTACGGGCACTGCCCCGTCCGCTGAGGCGCCCGGTAAGTATGAAGAATCCACAGGACATCGCCAGTCTCGTTGAAGCGGTCGAGCTGGCTGAGGCGATGAACGCCCGCGAGGCAGGGGAGAGAGCAGGCCTGGCGCCCCGCAGGGTGATGGAGCGGCGTCCGCTCGAAGGTGCACGGTGACCAGTCAGCAGACCGGCGGTCCCCGAACTCTTTGATGAGCCAATGCCCACTGAACCCCCGGTTCGAGCCTGGATGGCCGGGTGTTTCCTGCATCAAGGCGGACCTTCCCCTGGCCCCAGCCGGATGGTAAAGCTAGAGGGGAAACCAGTTCAAGCCTTGTTGGATTGCGGGAGTTCAGTCACCCTAGTGCAACCTACCCTGGTAAAACCAAGGCCCGAACAGAAGTCAGAGCTGCCACTTACGTGTGTGCACGGAGACACCCGCTATGTGCCGGCCCGCACGGTTCGGATTTCAGCGGAGCCCGGGACCTGGGCCGTCGAGGTGGGCATTGTGCGAGACCTCCCCGTACCTCTGCTCCTGGGGCGGGACTGGCCGGGGTTCGAGAAGCTCCTTCTCACCCCCAGGACACCTGGCTGTACCGCCCGGAACGGGCCACGGCGAAACTGTCGGGGACCGCCCAGCCCGAGACCGGCCTACCTAGCAACGGACAGCGAGAGGGAGGGTGAGGGTCAACCAGCTAACCTTCCGTCTGTCTACCTCAATGTGTTTTCACAGGTCACGACCGGGGGTTCGTTCGGCAGGGAGCAACGAGAGGACGACCGCCTGCGAAACTGTTGGGAACAAGTGCGCTGAGTCGATGAGGTAGACAGGCTTCCGTGCCCACACCCCCTCCCTCATTTTGAAATAAGAAATGGTCTGCTGTATTGTGTCGCCCACAGGCAGGGGGAGGAAAAATTCCTCTTGGTCGTGCCCAAAACCAAGACAGAGACAGTCATGGAGCTGGCACATGCCCATTCGATGGTGGGGCACCTTGGGGCCGAAAATACAGTCCAACGCATCCGGGACCGTTTCCACTGGCCAGGACTGGAGGCAGAAGTGAAACGATTCTGCTGTAGTTGCCCCACCTGCCAGCAGACGTCTCCTCGTCGTCCTCCCCCCAGCCCGCTCATTCCACTACCCGTCATCGATGTGCCCTTCGAGCGGATCGGGATGGATCTGGTGGGACCCCGGAAGCCATTCCACTTCGAGCGGCCAACGCCAAGAACATTGCCCGCAAATTGTTTCTGCTGGCCAGCCGAGTCGGGATCCCAAAGGAAATCCTGACTGACCAGGGTACCCCCTTCATGTCCCGGGTCATAGCGGACCTCTGTCGACTCCTCAAAGTACAACATCTGAGGACGTCGGTCTACCACCCGCAGACGGATGGCTTGGTCGAAAGATTTAACCAGATGCTCAAACGGATGCTGAGGCGGGTGGTGGCCGAAGATGGGCGCAACTGGGACCTCATGATCCCGTACGTGCTCTTTGGAGTCCGGGAAGTACCACAGGCCTCCACAGGCTTCACCCCCTTTGAACTGCTGTTTGGGAGACAGCCCAGGGGCCTTCTAGACGTCGCTCGGGAAGCTTGGGAGAACCAACCAGCCCCACTTCGTAGCCTCGTCGAGCACGTACGGGAAATGAGAGAAAGGATTGACAGAGTCATGCCCCTGGTTAAAGAACACCTCGTGACGGCCCAGCGCGCCCAGCAACGTCTGTACGACCGGCCCGCCCAAGCCCGGGAGTTCCAGCCGGGCGATCGTGTGGTGGTTCTGGTCCTGACAGCTGCGTGTAAGTTCCTAGTGACCTGGCAGGGGCCCTATACAGTAGTGGAGCGAATGGGACCGGTTACGTACCGTGTGCGGCAACCCGGCCGCCGACGAACGGAGCAAATCTACCACACTAACTTGCTCAAGAAGTGGGTTCCCCGGCCCGAGCAACTCGCCGCGCT
>NW_015555866.1:46516-86654 GCF_001515605.1 Sinocyclocheilus anshuiensis
GTGAGACCCCGGGTAGAACCACGGTCATCGAGCATGAGTTCCGCACACCACCAGGAGTCGTAGTCCGGCAGCGGCCCTACAGGATACCAGAAGCTTGCCAGCCGGCTATAGAGGAGGAGGTAAAGAAGATGCTCCAACTGGGAATCATCAAGCCCTCCCGTAGCCCCTGGGCCAGCCCAATAGTGATGGTTCCAAAGCCGGACAACACCCTCCGGTTCTGTAACGACTTCAGGAAGCTGAATCAAGTCTCCGCCTTCGACGGATAACCCATGCCGCGGGTGGATGAGCTCTTGGACCGGCTGGGCAAGGCTCGATACATCAGCACCTTGGACCTCAACAAAGGATATTGGCAGGTGCCCCTCGCCCAGAGCTCCCGGGAGAAGACAGCTTTTAGCACTTCTAACGGCCACTGGCATTACCGGGTGCTACCCTTCGGCCTACACGGGGGCCCCACCAAGTCTATGCCGCGGCTTACCTGGATGATGTCATCATACACTCGGAGGGCTGGGAGACTCACCTAGAGCATCTATGGAGGGTGTTGACAGAGCTCCGGCGGGCTGGCCTTACTGCCAACCCCAAGAAGTGCCACATCGGCCTCACCGAAGCAAAGTACCTGGGTTACAAAATTGGAAGAGGACATGCCCCAGACTTTGGCTGCCCCTTCACCCTGTATACCGACGCCTCCGGCACCGACTTAGGAGCAGTCCTCTCCCAGCTCCGGGATGGAGAGGAACACCCAGTGGTCTATATTAGCAGGAAACTCTCCCCCGCGGAAACCAGGTACGCGGCGCTGGAGAAAGAGGCCCTGGCCATAAAGTGGGCAGTCCTGGAGTTGAAGTACTACCTCTGGGGCCGCCGGTTCACCCTTGTCACAGACCATGCGCCACTCCAATGGATGTCCAAGGCGAAGGACACGAACGTCCGGGTGACGCGGCGGTTCCTCGCACTCCAGGACTTCTGCTTCCAGGTACACCATCGGGCCGGAGCCGACCACAGGAATGCGGACGGTCTCTCCCGGGGCTGGTCCGGTTGGGCAGGTCTGGCAGGTAACATCAAATTCCCCTCCCGTAATACCCCCACAACAGGTTGTGTGTTTCCCCACAGGACCAGGGCGATGCCTGGGGGGGGGAATGTGGTGAGTATCCCGGGTCCAGATCAGCGTCGCCCTGGAAACGCCGCTTACACACTGATCATACAATCACAACACCTGTGCGTGGTGAGTGGCGCACCTGGAGCTCGGGGAGTTGAAACGGGGCTCCAGGCGAAATTTAATGCTTGTTTCTCCCTGTTCACAGAATCAGACGGCACCCCAGGAGAGGGATCTTCACCACGACACTTCACCCCACGAGCACCGAGTGGAGACTTGCACCAGTCACCTGAGCACGTGTGATCAGTGTGTGGATCAATAAATCACCCTCCGGGGCACTTTCTAGCAGTACCGAGTCTGTGTTCTCATTCACCCCGCGACAATATTTAGAAATGTATTAAACCTGAATTATTTTTCTTCTGAATAGAGTGCTGGGTCCAAGGACCAAGATTATCATGAAGATAACATGCTTAAAACAAGTTTATGTAACTCTGAATATGTGGTTTCATTCTCACTGGTGATCATGAACATATGCTAATGTTTAGATGAAAACATTGACTGCCTATCATCTACAGTAAGCAGACAAGTATGCTAAAATTAAACATATTTTCGACAAATAATCAGTGGCGGCTCGTGGGTTTTAAAATAGAGGAGGCACACTAATTGTATTGGTCTGGGGATCCCTGCCGATTATTATTATTATTTGCTTAACCACTTTAAAATGGCTTTTTAGTTGCTTTTAGTCAGAAAACGACACACATAAAGCAAGATAATATAACTTCACTTACCTGGCCTATCACTTGAAGCAAACATCCATCTTTATCCCTTCTTAAAAGTCTGTGTTAAAAGAGAGATGCCTGTTGTGCCATTTAATTAAGCCGACTGCTGTAGTCTATGTCCAGTTAGGCGTGTTTTCCCTTTTTTTTTTATTTGTATATATACTGTTTGAATGACAGCTTGGTAAATCTGTTGGTGATCAAATATTCAATATCGCTACTCATAAGTTCTTGGTACATTATCAGCGCAGCGGCAGATGTTCAAACTAATATCATGTAATTTACATCTCTATGATGATTGGTTGATATCAGAAGGGAGGCTAGCCTCCCCTGCAAGGTTTCTTTTCTCAACACTCCTCAGCGCTGAAAGTGAACACTCGATGGTGATTAGCTAATTTTTATTTTTTACCAACGGAGTCACGAGAGCTCAGCTCTCCCCCGGCCTCGCCCTCCCCTTAGCGGTTGTAATTACATCAGCAGATTTGGCACATTCACGATAGAAAAGCGGTGCTTTTTACTGTAACAACTTCAGTAACATGTTATGGTATTACCGCTGTGAAATTACAAACAAAAAATACACATTCTGAGATATGAATTGAAACGAATTGTAAATTTCATTAACATTAAATCGTCCTCCTCCCATTTTTACCTCAAAATTTTGGGGAAGCTGTGCCTCCCCTTCCTCCCCCAACGAGCCGCAACTGACACTCAGATATACCTTGCGTTCCATTCGGAAGGGCTCATCCCTATGCCCTAATACCTTCAAAGGGTTGAAGGGTGTAGGGGACCAAACAACTGTTTCTTGAAGTGCCCTTCTGCGTCATCATCACGTGCCCACACGGAGGCACCGTAATCATGCAAAGAATCTGCGCAAAGGATCATGGGAGCCCGAAGTGTCGATCAGTTGTACCCTTTGAAATCATTCATTCCGAAGGGCCCTTTGAAGTGGCCAGTTTTGAGCACTTCGGTTTGGAATGACCCTTCAATATGGCAGCCATGATTGTTTTCACTCCGAAGTGCCCCTCAGAGGGCGATATATCCCGTTTGGAACGCACCGTGTGGTTATGAGTGAGTCACCGATTCATTCATTCAACCGATTCGTTCAAAAAGCAAAAAGTCCTGTGTGTTGCTCAGACGCAAAACAGCGTTGTGATCTTTGTTTGGAACTATTTTCATTGGCAAAAAACAGCAACAACAGGTAATATTGTATCTAAAATGTAACTCACTTGATGCTAACTTTATTAAACTTGTATAAAACCAGTATTACATTTGTTATCATGACATCTGGAGGAAAAACGGCACTCTTCGTGATGTAAATTAAATATATTAAATTATATAATACAAAAGACATACAAGGGCACTCTCCCCGGCCTCCCCCTCCCCTTCTCTATCACTTATCGGTTGTAATTACATCAGCAGATTAGTCACATTCGCGATAGAAAAGCGGCGCTTTCCAACTTCAGTAACATGTTATGGTATTACAGCTGTGAAATTACAAACAAAAAATACACATTCTGAATCATGAACTGAAATTAATTGTGAATTTTATGATCATTAAATCGCCTCCTCACATTTTCACCTCAAAATTTTGGGGAAGCTGTGCCTCCCCTGCCTCCCCCGACAAGCCGACACTGCAAATAATCTACTAGTAGCTAACAGATATAGACTGATAAAGAGCACTGGACAATCACTGGACTATAATGGACTATTTTGCAGATGTCCTTGCTACGTTTCTGGACCTGGGAACATTGCTGTCTACAGAGGGTCAGAGAGCTCTCAGATTTTATCAAAAATATCTTAATTTGTGTTTCCGAAGATGAACAAAGGTATTATGGGTTTGGAAAGACATGAGGGTGAGTAATTAGCAACAGATTCCTTTTTGGGTTAACTAACTCTTTTAAGGCAAAAAACTGTAGTTCTGTGAGGAATGTTTTGTGATGTGATTATAATGGTTTGAATCATATCAGTGTACCTGTGGTTAAAATAAAAGACATACGCTGTGTCCAAAATCGAATACTTACCTACTATATTCTATGTGAAAAGAGTATGCCAAAAAAGTAGTGTGTCCGAGTGAATAGTAGGCCTATTCAAAAAACAGTAGGCGAAAAACCTGGATGACCTGCTACTTTTACCCAGATTCTGAAGTGTGCAAGCTGCATCCCACGAGGCTGCATCCTTCGAAGGCTGCATTCTAAGACCAACTGCGTCACCGTGTTGTGACGAAGGCTGACTCAATTTGAAGGTGCTTTCAAATGTGGCCTTGAAATGCATCACAAACAGATGGATCCTTCATGGCCCAGGCTATCCCGAGATTCATTGCGTGCCAATTACAACAGGATTTTTTGAGAGAAAATGACAGATTACACTTTTAAATATAAGTATTTGGTTTCAGCTTACTCGAATATCTAACGATACAAATGTACAAATGTGAGAAAAACTTTAAAGCGGTTTAAATGTTGACATGTTACTGAGATGCAATTTCATAGATGGTTTATACTTGTTATTCTGTACACAAATTGACCATAGTAAGCATATTTAGACCGGTTGTGAACCTGTGTTTCGTTTTCAGACTGTTGAATATCACATATCCAGTACAAATATTATGGTGTGTGCACACCATAAGCGAAGTGAATATTTGTATCACGTTAAGGCTGATTTATACTTTTGCGTCAAATCTACACTGTAGGCTGTGTGTAGTGTAAGACCTTCATTTAAGGCAAGGGGAGGGGCAACCATAGTAGTGCCTGCAGTGTTTCCTTGCATCTCATTAGGGGAAAGAGGCGAACACCTGTGCTGCATTTTTAATGGAACCTATTAAAGTATGAGGTCTGGTGTTGTTTGGGGGATCTTGTATGTGAGGGCTGCTGAGCTTCTTGCCAAGGCTGCCGTGCTGAGACGTGGGCTGGATGTTTCTTTGCGACGTGTGCGAAGCGATTGGGAGGGATAGATTGGGATGGGTTTGCAGTTTTGGGGTTTCCCTAACTAAAGTTTGGCGTCCGCCGGTGGGTTTTCCCGAACGCTGTACCCCATGTCCGGTGGCAGGTAAGAAGGCCAGCAGCCCATTATTTGCCTTTATCTATGGTTAATTGATTTATGGGTGTATTTAGGGTTTTAGTCACTGGGGAGGCCTAGTTTAATGTGACTGATTAATTGTAGCCGGTCCCCCAGCATTTGTATTTGTGTTTATGTATTTGTAGTTGTGAGTGTATGTGCACAGGGGGTATTAGTGCAGGTTATCCTTCATGTGCCATCTTCTATTCTATCTTGACGACCGCTCAGTAGTTAGCCAGAGTGGTTTTGGCATGTATTGAGTGATCTTTCTTTTGGTGTGTATTTGTCACGAACGAGACTCCCGCTGTGCCTCCTGCTCACCACCAGAGGGAACTCTCTCAGAGGGAAGTTTTGAACTTCAATCCGGTCTACACACATACACTTACACACACACACATACCTGGCTCTGATTGCCCTGCACCTGATTCCCATTAGGTGACTATTTAAACCGCTCTCAGACTCTCCCTCATTGCGAAGTCTTGTATTGCCCCGGTGTACATTTCTGAGCGTTTCCTTCCGTGTCTGGCCTCTCTGTGTATTACCTGAACTGCTTCTCTCCTTCTGATTGCCTGCCGCCTGCCCCGAACTCTTGCTATTGTTTCATTGACTACTGATTGTTTGCTGCCTGCCCCAACCCTTTGCACGTCCCTGGATAACGATTTGACTTCTCTCCTCTGTTGTGTTTGCTGGTGTTTGACTGTGCCTGTTGATTACGATTTCTAATAAACTGCAGATGGATCCTCACTCTGTTGACGCCTCGTTACAGAAGACTTCACCATTATATGATCCAGCAGCTTTGGCTCAACTTACCACGGAAGTATCAGCTCAGGCGAATCAACTCGCTGCTCATCAACACCAGCTGGCTCGACTGACGACACTATCGGAGGAGCTTGTTAACGCGCTTCGGAGTATGCGCCTTTCATCTCCGGAATCAGCGCTTAGTCAGCCGAGCATGGGCACGTCATCCCCTTCCACTCCCTCGATGAATCCTCGCCTGGCTCTTCCAGACAAATTCGACGGAGACCCCACGAAGTGTAAGGGATTTCTGTTACAGTGCTCCTTATTTGTTAACCAACAGCCTGCGATGTATACCAATGATATCAGTAAGATTTCCTTTGTATGTTCACTACTAACTGGTAAGGCTTTAGAATGGGCTACGGCAGTATGGAGGGAGGACGGATCAGCTTTCCCCTCATTTAGTACTTTTTTCCGAAGCTTCCGAGAAATATTCGAACATCCTGAAGGAGGTAAAGATGCGGATGAACAATTGCTCGCCTTATGTCAGGGCAGAAATACCGCAGCTGAGTATGCCTTATCATTCCGCACCCTCGCCACTCAGACTGATTGGATCGAAAGCACGCTGAAACTGCTCTTCCGCAAGGGACTCAGCCTAGAACTACAATCGGAACTGGCGTGCAGGGACGAGGGGAGAACGCTCAATCAATTCATAGAACTGGCGATTCAAATTGACAATTTGATTCGTTCTCGTCGCCCTAACAGAACCATACCCACCAGTCATCCTGTTCCAATCACTTCCTCATCTTCCTCCTCTGTGGAACCCATGCAGCTCGGATACACTCACCTGTCTCCAGAGGAGCGAGAGCGCCGAATCACTCAACATCTCTGTCTCTACTGCGGCCAAGCTGGCCATCTCCGGGCCTCCTGTCCCACACGACCGCCTCTTCGTAATTCCTCTGCGGTGAGTCCATGCATTCAGGCACATCACTCCAATACATGCATGACAACATGACCCACTCATCTCCTGGAGGGAGGGTCGGAACATTCAGTGGGATCCTTCATGTCAAACCAAGTGTCTGAGCAACAAGCCAGCAATCTCAGTTCAAGCCATCAAGCTCACGGACGAGTCAGCTCTCGTCTGCACTTCCTTCAGAGTACACAGATCTCATTGAGGCCTTCAGTAAATCCAAGGCGTCAAAACTACCCCCTCACCGGCAGCTTTTGAAATGGCTGAATCTCTATGCAACTTTGTATTTCGCTTCTATGGTCTTCCTGAGGACATTGTGTCGGATCAAGGGCCCCAATTCACATCCAGGGTATGGTCAGCTTTCTTTCAAAGACTAAATGTCAACATCAGCGTCACCTCAGGATATCATCCACAATCTAATGGCCAGACGGAACGACTCAATCAGGAGATCACACGATTACTCAGATCATACTGCCAACAGAATCAGACTGACTGGAGCCGTTACCTCATGTGGGCAGAGTATGCTCAAAATTCACTACAAAAACCCTCTACTGGACTCACTCCGTTTCAATGTATAATGGGTTTCCAACCACCGTTATTTCCATGGTCAGGAGAACCTACTGAAGTACCTGCTGTCAACGACTGGCTCCAGAGGAGCAAGAACATCTGGAACCAAGCTCACACACACTTGCTACATGCGGTTAGAAGACAAAAGTCGCAAGCTGATCGTCACCGTCGCCCCAATCCTGAATACACTCCAGGGCAATGGGTCTGGTTGTCTACCCGAGATCTCCGCCTCCGACTCCCATGCAGAAAGCTCAGTCCCAGGTATGTGGGTCCCTTCCAAATTATTAAACAAATTACACCAGTTTCTTTCCGTTTGGCATTACCCGCTAATTATCGCATTTCTCCCACTTTTCATGTTTCACTTCTCAAACCCGCTGGTGGTCCGAGAGCGGAGGAGGAGGAGCAGACCAGTGACCAGGGTCCTCCACCCATCATGGCTGACGGCGAGGAGATTTACCAGGTTCGAGAACTACTCGATTCCCGACGTCGGGGTGGCATCCTCCAATATCTGGCGGACTGGGAGGGGTACGGCCCAGAGGAACATTCCTGGGTCAATGCTAAGGACATCCTCGACCCTACACTCACCAACGAGTTTCATAGAACGCACCCGGATAAGCCGGCCCCTCGACCACGCGGAAGACCCCGGCGTCGTCTGCCTCCTGCTCACCACCAGAGGGAACTCTCTCCCGAGTTTTGAACTTCAATCCGGTCTACACACACACACACACACATACCTGGCTCTGGTTGCCCTGCACCTGATTCCCATTAGGTGACTATTTAAACCGCTCTCAGACTCTCCCTCATTGCGAAGTCTTGTATTGCCCCGGTGTACATTTCTGAGCGTTTCCTTCCGTGTCTGGCCTCTCTGTGTATTACCTGAACTGCTTCTCTCCTTCTGATTGCCTGCCGCCTGCCCCGAACTCTTGCTATTGTTTCATTGACTACTGATTGTTTGCTGCCTGCCCCCACCCTTTGCACGCCCCTGGATAACGATTTGACTTCTCTCCTCTGTTGTGTTTGCTGGTGTTTGACTTTGCCTGTTGATTACGGTTTCTAATAAACTGCAGATGGATCCTCACTCTGTTGACGCCTCGTTACAGTATTGACGTGTGTTATTGAACTGATGCACCTATGAATTGTTGTACCTTTAGTGTTTGCCGCGTAAAGAAATTGTGTATAATTGGTGGGCACATTAATTAATTTTAATGTGTTGAAACCCTCTGATGAATACCTTGCTGCACGTTGATTGCCTATTTGTCCTGGGTAGCTTGTCATTTGTCAAATACATTACTAATTGAAATACATATCTGACAATCATCTCAACCTGCAGTTTTGCCCTTTTATGATTTTAATATTTGTCTTATTGTATAAGAATAAAAGTGCTGTATTTGTATTCACTAATGTTGTGTGCTTGAGTCTTCTTGCTATTGGTGCCCGAATAAATTACCTTGTCCAGTCACGACCTTTTTGGTCTCTTCTTTGACTTTTATTGTAGTGTTACAACTTGGAGTAGTTTGGCAGTCTGGACATTGGGCAATAGCAAAAAAGATGTCAACTATACAATCTGCGCAGTTACCCTCTACATCTTTTTTTTTAATTATTTATTTATAAGGACAACACACATTAATCAACATTTCTTTAAATCTAGTGAGCAGCAGCAGGGAACAGATAGTTCTCCTAACATATTTCAGATTCAAGCAACAAATGCAAATATGGTTATGTTTCCTTTTATGATGGGAACACCGTAGTGTCAAAAGATTAATGGAGAACAGGGAACTCAGGCAAATAACTTTAAGTATTGGTATGATACACAGACATCAATGTTTAATATATATCCTTTTTCTGAGGTGCAGAAAGTTTCAGCTTTAATAAGTAATCTGGATGGAGAAGCAAAGAGGGAAGTGTTAGCTTTGCCAGCAGCACAGCGTGCAACATCCGAACAGATATTGACATTTTTGAAAGATATTTATGGAGACATAGCTCCACTTGCAACCCTTCGTTCCCAGTTATTTACCTGTAAACAAAGGACAGATGATAATGTTCAAAATTCTGAACATTCAGAAATTGAGTAATCAGTTGGAGAACAGGGGGGTGATATCACTAGGGGTAACATCTTATGGGATCAATTTATTTTAGGACTTTTGGATGTAGGATTGCGTAGGGAACTTCGGGGTATGGTTAGAGCAGCACCAGACAGTTCTTTTGTAGAGGTCAAACAGGAAGCCATTCTACGAGCAGATGAGTTTGGGGAGGTGAGGCAGGCCATGGCTGCAATAGTACAGTTAAAACCAGCCCCAGATAAAGCAAAATTGGTTGAGGAAATTAAACAGGAGGTTTTCTTGCTCTTAAAAGGAGAATTAAAGGAAATGGTGGCTGGAATGATTATTGAAGTTCGTGAGGGAGTACAGAATTTATTGCCAAACAGTGAAAGTGCAAGACCTAGATATGAATCCAGGGGAGGACGAAAAAGTTCAGACCAATTTGACCATCAGGGCAGACCTATCTGTCGGCCCTGCAAACAAGTTGGGCATATTGAAAGACGTTGTAGGTTGGCGGAAGGAGAACAAGGGCCTTTAAACATGTAGAACCCACTGTGCAGGCCCAAACAGTGGGTATGTTAGGTAGTGGCCAATCAGAAAAGAAAGATAATTTAATAGGACAATGTCCAGTGGTGGACGTGGTGATACAAGGTGTTAAACCACTTTGTTTGATTGATACAGGTTCACAAGTGACTACATTTACAGAAAGTTATTTTACAAAATATTTGAGACCAGGGGGCCAACAATGTGTCCACCTATTCAAAGGTTTAATTTGGTAGCTGCAAATGGGTTAGTCATTCCATTGGGTATATTGAGGTGGATTTAATTATATGCGGCAAAGTAATACCAAAAAGGGGTGTGCTTATTGTCAAAGACTCAAATGGGTCATCATATCCAGGACTGATTGGAATTAATGTGATTAAAGAGTGTAGGAAAATTTTGATGACACAGTCTGGGGATAGTTGTTTAGGGGTAGAAAGTGAAGTGCAAGTCAAGGTGTGGAACCAAATGTTTTCTGTGTGTGAAGACTTGTTAACTCTTTTCCCGCCATTGACGAGTTATCTCGTCTTTTAGAAGAAAACGCTTCCCAGCCAAAAGCGGGCTTTTCGTGTTTTCACTGTTATACACTCGGGGGCACTATTACACATCTTCTGAACGAGTACAAAACCACCTGAACAAAAACACACGTGAACAGGACGGAAAAACTAGCGATCTACCCGAGGGCCAGGGGACGAGGTAAATTGGATAAGTGGGAACGGAATGTATATGTTGTTATGTCATATACATTCCGTTCCCACTTATCCAATTTACCCTGTCCCCTGACCCATTTATGTGGTTAAGAAAGAAGGGTTTAACGGTGAGGAGAGGGTGTTGCACTGCAATATGTTAAGCCCATGTACATTTGATATAGCCTTGTTCTTAGAAGAGAAAAGTGTTGAGGTTTTACCTTCTGATTCTAATGTCAATCCTTTGAACAGTAATTGCTGTATGTATCCCTGGGTGGGGGGCTGTCTTACAGGGCTACCAGCACCCATACAGAGGAATGGAGAGGTGACCTCTAATATGGACATTGTTGAAGAGACATTACAGACTGCACCAAGGGAAGGCCCCTCTAGCCCACTTGTGTCACAGACTGAGCATTTGAGGCGGGCCATGAAGGGCCTGTTGCCTCTACGTTATAGAATGTGAGGTATTTGGGAATGTGTGGACACATTTTGGAGTGGGGGGGGTGGATGTAAGCCCTTCATTTAAGGCAAGGGGAGGGGCAATCGTTGTGCCCGCAGTGCCTTCCTTGCGTCCCATTAGGGGAAAGAGGCGAACACCTGTTGCTGCATTTTTAATGGAACCTATAAAGGTATGAGGTCTGGTGTTGTTTGGGGGGATCTTGTATGTGAGGGCTGCTGAGCTTCTTGCCAAGGCTGCCGTGCCGAGACGTGGGCTGGATGTTTCTTTGCGACGTGTGCGAAGCGATTGGGAGGGATAGTTTGCAGTTTTTTGCCGGCTGCCGGTGAGTTTTCCCGAACGCTGTACCCCATGTCCGGTGGCGGGTAAGAAGGCTAGCAGCTCATTATTTGCCTTTATCTATGGTTAATGGATTTGTGGGTGTATTTAGGGTTTTAGTCACTGGGGAGGCCTAGTTTAATGTGACTGATTCATTGTAGCTGGTCCCCCAGCGTTTGTATTTGTGTATATGTGTTTGTAGTTGTGAGCGTGTGTGCACAGGAGATAGTAGTGCAGGTTATCCTTCATGTGCCATCTTCTATTTTATCTTGCGACGGCTAAGTAGTTAGCCAGAGTGGTTTTGGCATGTATTGAGTGATCTTTCTTTTGGTGTGTATTGACGTGTTATTTAACTGATGCACCTATGAATTGTTGTAGCTTTAGTGTTTGCCGTGTAATTGAATTTTGTATAATTGGTGGGCACATGAATTAATTTTAAAACCCTCTGCTGAATACCTTGCTTATTTGTCCTGGGTAGCTTGTCATTTATCTGTCGATAAATCTCTCAACACAAGGATCTGTCCTAGGTCCTCTGCTATTTTCAATGTACATGTTGCCCCTTGGTAATATTATCAGAAAATACGGGATTCGTTTCCACTGTTATGCTGATGCAGTCTGGATCCAGAACACCTGAGAAGAGATGATGCCAACCCTCAAGAGTACCTCAGATGATGCCAACCATGAAACAACATGCAGAACTACCAAATTTTGCTATAAGCTTGATTGCATCATATAACAATTGCTGTTAATAGTGTTCATCGTCTGTTTGATTACGTCTTTAATTGATTTTTCCGTACATTTCTGCCATATGTACATTAACTGACAATCACCACTGATAAGCTACCACTAAATATTGGAGAAACTACATTTTCTGTAAAGTTGCTTTGCAACCATTTGTATCGTGAAAAGCGCTATTCAAATAAACTTGAATTGAATTGAATTGAATTTATCAAATACATTACTGATTGAAATACATATGTGACAATAATCTCAACCTGCTGCTTTGCCCTTTTGAGGTTTTAATATTTGTCTTATTGTATAAGAATAAAAGTGCTGTATTTGTATTCACTAATGTTGTGTGCTTGAGTCTTCTTGCTATTGGTGCCCAAATAAATTACCTTGTCCAGTCAGGACCCTTTTGGTCTCTTCTTTGACTTTTAATGTAGTGTTACAGTAGCACATGTAGCCTATGGCATAGCCTGACGCGCACCTTTTCAAAACGGTCACATCGTGTCAATTCTACGCAGACCGCAAGCGCTGTAATTGGTCTGCTAGAACCCTTCCTGCCATATGTATTCGAGTTTTGTGTGTTTTTTGCACTTTAATATATTTTAATGCTACACCTTCTTATTTAAAATAAAACAAAGCAAAAAACAAGTGTCTTATCATTTATTATACAACATGACATTATACATCACTTAGTTGTCCGCGACAAACAATGTTGTTCTACCATGGTACAAGTCCTTGTGGAGATTGAAAGAATGCCATCTTCTCCTGTTCCATTGTTGACTCCTCCTTTAAATAAATGATCAGGGCTGCGTTTCTCGATAACGATTGATCTTAGAGCTTAAGAGCGTTTTTAACGAGTCATTTTACTATCGTTCGTTATTGTTTCACGTGCGTTTCCCAAAAATGCACTTAACACAATCATACGTAGCCGTGCTTTAAATGCTACTTAGGAGTTGCTATCCGTTTGTCAAGTGCTGAAATGTCACCTTATAGAATGGCTCATAATTGTAGTTCACGCTCGTTTATTGAAATGTTAACCTAATGCTGTGTTCCAGACAACTCGGATATAATAACAATTATTATCTTATCCCTATTCGCGTTTGGTGTGAACGCAGCATTACGCCCCTCTGGTGAGTTACATCTTCCTACATGCCTGTGCTCATTTTTATTTGCTCCTCCCCTTCCGTTCTGAAGCAACCAACAAAGGGTTTCACTAGCTATGTTTCCATAGAACCTATTTTTATGCGCATTTTGGAATATCGCATAAAAAATGCTGGATTGAAATGCCAAGATGCGCATAAATTCTAAAAATGTGCATAAAAAACGTATGCGCACAACTGAGTAGGATAAACTTTTTATTCAATAAGAAAAAATGCACATAAACTTAGATGGAAGCACATTTACTGAATAAATTCCACCTTGCGCATCAAAACATTTGCACGATGGGACGGGACAACTTGACTAACCCATGGACCAATTTCATTGCACAGCATCTGAAATGTTGTTTTGGTCATTCTGAAATGCCTGAGCAAAGTCTGTCATCAAAGTAGGCCTATTTCTGTATAATTGTCTTACACGACTGTGTTCCCAAACAGCAGGCATCCACCTCCGAAAGCAATGACAGTGTTTATTGTGTTTCGTCTGTTTGCTCTGAGGCGCAAGTAATTTATCATATATAAAAATTATTATATTTAGTGGCTTTTCTTACTTTTCTCAGTGATATATAGAGCTGGTTTATCAGGAAGTGACAATTTTGTTCTCTTTGACTCATTGGATGGAAACGGTGCTTTATTCGTAAATGTTTTATGCGATATTCCAGTTTTGCACATAAGCTAAATTCGAATCATTGCATGGAAACATAGCTAATGACATTACAGTTTTTTTTTTTCAACTGCTTACACACAAAATCTTTACTTGTCACACAATTTCTGAAACCTGACACTCAAACACCAGACCAACACACCAAATCTGCAAAACCATACACTAATTATTGGCCTTTGACTCAGTTTTCAATTTCATAAAACACTTTTTGCAAAACACAACACACAATTCTCTATGTAACACACAAAAATCTAATAGGAAGTATCTTGATTTCCTTTTTTAAACACAACCAATCAAAATGCCACACTAATTCATCAGTGCCTCACACTAACTCCTCACATGTGCAAACACTCGCTGCTTTACATAACACCAACCAATCGTGATTTTAGAATAGGCCTATAAATACACATCTACACAACTACACAAGGCTGATATATTTTTTTTTCTTTCATACTGTATAATACTATATTCACAACCACAAATGCTTACAGTAAAAAAAGTTTGGTTTCAATCTTGCTTTTGTGTTTACTGTGAATTTTTCAACAGCTCTCTGCCAATTACTTTCAATCTTGTACAGAAACGTACATAGGAGCTCATGAAAGAAGAGCTTTAGGTTTTGAATAACTGTGTGTGTATATACACTGAACAAAATTATAGACGCAACACTTTTGTTTTTGCCCCCATTTTTCATGAGCTGAACTCAAAGATCTAAGACTTTTTCTATGTACACAAAAGGCAGATTTCTCTCAAATATTGTTAAAAAATCTGTCTAAATCTGTGTTAGTGAGCACTTCTTCTTTGCCGAGATAATCCATCCACCTCACAGGTGTGGCATATCAAGATGCTGATTAGACAGCATGATTATTGCACAGGTGTGCCTTAGGCTGGCCACAATAAAAGGCAACTCTAAAATGTGCAGTTTTATCACACAGCACAATGCCAAAGATGTTGCAAGTTTTGAGGGAGCGTGCAATTGGCATGCTGACTGCAGTAATGTCATAGTAACGTTTTGAAAATGTGTGTAAGCAGTTGAAAAAAAATGTAAAATCATAGGATTTGTTTGAAGTATATATGACTGTTTCAGCAAACTCTGCAGTTTTTATTACAGTTTTTTTTTTTTCAATTGCTAACAAGCGTTGTTCAATACTGAAGCCCCATTTTCAAAACAGTTCATACAGTCTGCATTACCAACATGAATCTTGGCCAAACTGTTTATCTCACCTCCAAAACCATAACACTGGCAACAATTCTCATTCAGAAAATATACATTTCATTCATAACACACTGATCTAAAGAAACACTAACAACGAGGAGCATTACATAAACTATGAACTTTTATCTTTGAAGTTTGAATGATTTGTTACATAAGTATTTCATTATATGATAAGAATAACATCTTTTCATTTTACTGACTGTATTACAGCACAAAGAATCAATGAGAAAAGCACCCATACATACAAAGTATGTATGTCTTTACATACTAAAAAGCATAAACCCATCAACATTTACAAAATTTACTTGTGAAAATTTATATATGAAGAGTTCAGATGCAAAAGCCTCTAAGTGCCATTTGAAATTTTCTTCTAAAATGAGCATTTTTCTCAGGCTCCTATGTGTATGTTCAGTATTTTCACTTTAATGGCAATGGATAGGTTCTTTTCATTGCCATTAAAGTGAAATAACTCTTAAATTTTAGAGTATGAATGACAAAAGTGTTTGTGGATTTTGAAAAATGTGGTCATTGCATGCAATTTGTCTGAATGCAATGAAAAATGATTCACAGTTTGGTCCACATAGACTTCTGTATCGCTGAGTGTGTGAACAGTTTTGAAAATGTGGCATGTAATAAATGGACTATATAATTATATATGTAATTAAATAAACTTTAATTAAATTTCAAAATAATAATTTTGCCATCACCAAACTTTAACATATTGGGACCATTTAACCAACCAACTAACTAACTAACTAACTAAATAAATCAAGTAAAAAAAAAAAAAAAAGATTTAGCCTGCTATAAATGCATCAAACATATGCACAAAATTCTGAAATCAGAAGTGTGTGTTTGTGTAAATTCACTCTCAAAAATGTGGCAAAAGTAGGTCTGTTGACCTAATTTTTAGATACATTTTGACAAAATATTTGGAGTCACTTCCTCTTGTTTGCAGACCTCTTCATATTCAAGTATTCTGTTAAGAAACACATAACTTCTGGTCAGAGTAACTAACATCCATGGTGCATTACACACTTTTAACACTAGAATTGCCATGCAAAATTTACCCTTGGCTGTTTTTCAAATAAACATAACAGCTTTTCAATAAAATATCCAAGTCTTCCAGTCATTGACTTTTACTAAAATTGTGTCCCCTGTTGTTAAAAATTGTTTAGTTAAAACACTTTAACCACCAGAGGTCGCTGTATACCTAAAACCGCCAGCCGGTAAAATTTGGCTGATATGGCAAAAAAAAAAAAAAACATTATGTCACTGGATTATTTGTTTAGTTATTAATTTGTTTAGTTATATCATTTATAACTTGAATAAGAGAACAACACCATTAATAATCATACATTTTTTCAGGAAAGGGTATAAACCAATTTTTATGGTTTATTGTTCGCTGCTGTGTTGCTATTTATTCTAGTCTGACACTTTTTGGTAAACTGTGTATTAAAAACAAATAAATCTACAATTTATGCTTTAAACAAATTCTCAAAGTCTCTTGTATCTCCCACTATGTTTTTTGAAAGAATATTGGTTGTTGTTTTAAACATACAGAGATTTAAAAATGTTAAGCACCCTTTTTTTTTTTTCTGGCTTTTTCAGGTAAATTGGGACACTGCCTCTGGTAAAGTGGGACACACATTTTTATCTGGTCTGTGCTTACAAAATACAATTTCCTACAGCAGGACATTGTACAAATAATCTTTTGCAATAGAAAATCTTCAGAAATTAAAAGAATAGACACACATTTTTATCTAGTCTGTGCTTACAAAATACAAGTTCCTACAGCAGGACATTCATGTTTTGCAATAGAAAATCTTCTGCATTTAAACGAATAACTTTATAAAAATAGACATAATAGTGGATTGTGTTATTGATTGTGAACTCAGAAACACTTAATGTTTATTGCACATCAACAGAAGCATAAATTTGAAGAATTAGCCCATTAAAGCAGTCCAACAGAAGTACAGATTTAAACAATTAAAACACTCCAACAGAAGGACAAAAACAAAGAATGGAATCACTTCAACAGAAGTAAAATGCACTGTGTAGTATAAAAATGCCATGATTTAATCTATGATATGCCTGCTTGTGTGTGTGTGTGTGTGTGTGTGTGTGTGTAATGTGTTTGTATCTAACTGTGTGCTTAAGTGTGTGTGTAACACATGCTTTCATATTTGTGTGTTAATGTTGTATGTGTTTAAGTGTGGGTGACAGCAGGCATGTGT
This sequence comes from Sinocyclocheilus anshuiensis, assembly GCF_001515605.1. Lineage (NCBI taxonomy): Eukaryota > Metazoa > Chordata > Actinopteri > Cypriniformes > Cyprinidae > Sinocyclocheilus > Sinocyclocheilus anshuiensis. The sequence goes on from NW_015555866.1 coordinate 63,740, forward strand.
TTGTTTACAGGCACTTTTTATGCACTAAAACTTAATATTCCCAAATGTCTATTCTTATTTTTTTTCTTTCCCTGTCTTCTGCCTATATTGTGACATTTTCTGCAAAACAAAACAATTTATCACATTAAGCAATGTATTTATCTTTTAATTTATAGGATGCCCTACTTTAGCTGAATGCTACTGTCCCAATTTATCTAACATGTTCAAGTAAAATGGAACAGTGACTAAACTTAATATTTTTTAAAATAGAGTGAAGAAACTTGCACATCATTGCATAAAATTGGATGATCACATGAACAGATGTAATACAAATTTATATTGTAGTTTGAATTACTGTTTGTATTAGAAAATAAACCTTAACAATTTTAATAGACTTCCAGCATTTGAGTGGTAACCACAAATATCAAATCAAAATGTTTCATTGTAATCAAATGCTGATATTCAAATTAAGTACTCTTATTACAACATTTCAAGACCACCCATTATTATCAGTATTTTTATTTTTTTTTTTTTAAAGGAGCACTACACCAAAAGCTTATTTGTCCCATTTTATCTGATGTCCCACTTTTGCTGACTTCCTCCTTATCATTTATACCTTTTTTCCCCCTTCCCCCCTTAAAAAGTGATTAGTGTAGCCTGCTTAAAATAGCCTTGAACATAAAACAACAGGACAAAACATAGTTGATGACTAAAAATAATAATTGCATGACTCTAGACAATACTTTGTGAAGACAGTGGCATAATACAGTGACATAATACGTTTTTTAGCATTATCAAAACAGTAGTCATCTGCATGGGTAAATTTTACCCGCTGAAGTTTTTAGGTATACGACCCCTGGCAGTTCTAGTGTTAAGTGCTTTTATGTTTTTGGGTTATCAAAATGCATTCAAAGTCATTCATAATTTGCAAATGAAGTGAAAATACTCACATGATGCTTCATCACTTGTCCTTTTCTTTAAAAACAAAGAAAATTGAGCTTCTCCTCACAGTCTCTGTTCTCCCAATTCCCTGTCTTGGCATTGCGGGCTCCACAACGGTACGGCTCAGGTGGGCATGAGGGGAGAGCGATGCTGGTCTCAACATTCTCCTTGCTCACCCAGAACCACATTCCAGCCAGGAAACGCAAGCCTGTCCACACACTGTCTGTCTGGGCATTACTCATATTTGGTAGCACCTTAGGATCCACATAGGCCAGATCAGTTTCGTGAGACCGACAGTACTCTAGAGCTTCCTCCCATGTCTTTTTCTCTAGCGCCAGATTCAAGTTCTCATAGCAGAAGAAAGGATGCTTACTTGTACACAGCCAAGAAAGCCCACACAGTGCAACCCATAGAGCTGGGATTCTAGATTCCTCATACTTCATTAATGTGCACGAGTTTTCAGTTTCCTGAATCAGCGAGCTGAACCAACTCTGATTGTAAGCCCCTCCAGCTGCCAAGTGTACCATCTGGACGTCCTCCTCACCGCTGATTGTAGACAGGTCTGTATGATATGTTTGGCAATACTTTCGAGCTTCTTTGCAGGTCATTGGAGTGGTCACATAAACATGCACTCTGACTGAACCTGTTGTTTCTCTATAAAGGACAAACAGGAAAAATACAGTAAGAATCATCTCTGCTCTGTTCTGGTGTGTGCCAGATTGGAGTTTAAGGATGGTTGAGCACTTTTATTTATCACTCTCACTGGGTGTTGACGTACAAAATGCAAATCCTACAGACTCATCATTAAGGTGGAATTCATGCCCTGGCATCAGTGTGCAAATTATACAGTCACTTTCAGATGTATTTAATATGGAATTTTAAAAGTGAACCCACTGAAGACAGTCAACGCTGATTTTAAAAGACAAAGTGTTCAGTGATATATTTGTGATATTTGAATCTATCTATATATAGATTCACATATAGATATAGTAATAATAACAGTATATATGTTCTGTCAATGGTCCGTCCAATAATGAAAAAAGTACTCAAACAACATCATATGTAATCATACTCTTTTGGTTCTTGAAATGTTCGGAAGCCCTATTGAACATAACTAGCAGGGATATCAATTAAACACACCTGAACCAGCTAATTAAGGTATTCAGGATTCATTGAATGCAGGTGGGTTAGAAGTAAACTCTAGGGCTGCGTTCAGCCCTGACAAAAACGGTGCAAAACGTTTTTTAAACGGAAACGGTGGTGCGTTGAACACCCTGTTCTGATGACGCAAGAGTTGCAACTATGGCAGCTGAGAAGGCCATTCTTTGTGTTCTTCTTGAAGAATTTTCGGAGGCTGATGAAATCGGTATAAATACGTGTTTAATACTGCAAAATACGCTCGATGGTACAGTCATTGCCCTTGCCCTCCAGAATAAAAGAGAACATCCCAATCAAATGAAGGGATTTGTGGAAACTGTGGTTCCTAATTATTGTGATCGAACATTTTCCTCGCATTTCAGGATGAAAAGACAAACATTTCAGGTGAAGGATAATCCACTTCTTACCTCCGAGACTGTGTTATGATCTATATTACCTTATTATCTTTATTGTGAGTATTAGGCTTATCATTATTGCTGATCACTCAGATCTATACTTGTGCCCTTATTATTTCAGTTATTTTGCCTTTAATGTAAATAAAACAAACAATATATGCAATATATGTGCAAACAATATACTTGCTCTTGTGAATTTATTTGGATGTTAATTACATTGTGCTAGCTGTCTCTTTAATACCGCGTGGTTTACATACATGTTGCTGCTGATTGGGCTGACATGTTTGACACACCCACCAAACGAGAAAACGCATCTCAAACCCTGTTGCACACCGTTGCACACCGTTTCCAGGAAACATGTCGTTCAAACCGGAAACCGTAGCAAAACGGTGCACACCGGTTTGAGCTTGAACTTGCCCCAGGAGTTTGGACTTCCTTTCACTTTTGTTTTGACTTCCTTTAAGGTGGTGATGTCAAATCCTGCTCCTGGGTAGGTTTGCACCAGCTGTTCACAAGTTTTTACTTAAACTGGGACATAAAGTCCACACTAGAAGCTTAATAACTACTACTGTAGTTTGAGCTGAAAATAGTTTATTGTTCTGTTAGTTTCATTTTGAAGGACTTTTAGCTTGTATTTATTAGTTCCTGTTTTCCTTTGTTTGGTTTTCCTGCTTCTAATGTGTTGCTAGATTCAGTAATAATTACAGGTGTTCGTCATTAATTACCCTTGTTTTCCTTGATATATAATGCTGTGTTCCAGACAACTCGTCACTGCATCCAATGAGCATGTGTGGAGTTACCTTGTGTAAAACTTAAAAATATTACACATAAAATTATACCTTCATTTTACTTTTCAACAGCTGTTTTCAAAATGAACGGCAGAATTTGTTCATTTTTGTTCCGTTTTTGCTATAATTGACGCAAAAACACGAAATGCTCGACATAGGGTAATAATGTTAACGTGATGTGTATTGACTGGAACTCACTGAGGTTTTAAGTAAAACATTTCAATTCAGATGTTTCCACTTCCGACCTTATCTCAAAAGCAGCATAAGCGAGTGGGCCTATCTGGCTCATCAGTTGCTGAGGATTTCATTGCAGTTTGAAAAGGAATGTTATACGAATTCAGTCGAATATTGTGCTACTGTTTTAAATGTTGATGAACTTCTCAATATGTTTAATTCACTTTGTAACAGTGTCTTAGATACTATTGCTCCTCTGAGACCCAAACAATATAAAGATAAATATGAGCCCTGCCCTGGTTAAATAGTGATACTCGCCGTCTTAAACAAGTTTGCAGAAGGGCAGAACGGCAATGGAAAAAGGACAAACTACAGGTATCTTATGAAATTATGCGAGAGTCCTTAACTGTGTATCAAAACGCTGTAAAAACTGCTAGGTCCAAGTATTTCTCTGAGCAAATTATTAAGAACTCTAATAGTTCTAGAACCCTGTTTAATCTACTTAAATCTGTGACCAATCCTACAAATAAAATATATCCTTCAGAATCAGTAACTGTGTGCGCAAACGTAATTTTTTTGTTCATAAAGTAACCGATATCAGGCAGTCCATTGTATCTCCAATTGAAGCATTATCTGTTTCCTTGACCACTACTGAGTTCTTAGACTCCTTTGAGCCTGTAACGGGGCTGACGAGACGTGAGACGTGTGGATCCATCTGCAGGCTTTATTAAAGAGAAGTGGTAAACAGGCAGGGTCAAACAATGGCAAACAGGTATATGGCAGGCAAAACACAAGAATAGTCCCAGGGCTAGCGTAGGTCACCGATCGGCAGACAGAATCACAGGGGCGAGACGAGAGGGAAAAATCCAGAAAAACAGGCAAAGATCAGAAACCGCGAAAACAGGCAAGGCAAGAACAAGGAAAACTCAGAGACTCGGAATGGGGTACGGGCTAAACAATACTCAGCAGAGAAAGGTGGTTAGAGTGGGTGTTATATAGTGAGTGAGGTGATTAGAAACAGCTGTGTGCAATGAGTGCAATCAGTGCAGTGTGCAAATCGTGCAAAGAATGATGGGATATGTAGTCCGGGGTGCTATGCAACAGTTTGTGTTGTGCGAGAGTCAATGTAATGGAAAGGGTGACCTCTGGTGGTGAATAAACGGAAGTCCATGGACCGAATTCGTGACAGAGCCAATCACTATGCCCTGTTTAATGGATATAGTCACAAAGTTGAAGGTTACTACTTCCTCTCTGGATATTGTTCCCACACATTTCTTTAAATATGTCTTTGACTGTTTTGCGACATGGTTTTTAGAAATTGTAAATAGGAGTTTTCTCAATGGCTCTGTCCCGAGTTTTTGTAAACATGCTTTAGTAAGACCGATCTAGAAAAAGCCCAATTTGGACACAACTGTTTTAACTAATTTCAGACCTATTTCTAATTTACCTTTTATATAATTTTTTTTTTAGAGAAATCAGCACTTCTTCAACTACAAACATTTTTGGACACAAACAGTATTTTTGAGACATTTCAGTCTGGTTTTAGGAAAAATCATAACACTGAGTCTGCCTTACTAAGAGTATTAAATTACATTTTGTTGTAGATTGACTCGGGGGATTCAGTTATTCTAGTTTTATTGGACCTAAGTGCTGCATTTGCTACGGTTGACCACAACATTTTTATTTCACGTCTTGAACAATGTGTTGGTATTCGAGACAAAGCCCTAAACTGGTTTAAATCCTTCCTTTGTGATAGAACTTTCTCAGTGGGCATAGGAAATGTGGTTTCTTCAGTTGCTTCTCTGACTTGTGGTGATCCCCAAGGGTCCATTCTTGTCCCAACCCTGTTTTCTTTGTATATGCTTCCACTAGGTAATATTATTAAGAAACACGGTGTGTCATTTCATTTTTATGCAGATGATACACAAATATATCTGCCTCTGAAGCCACAAGAAACAAAAGGTTTGGGAAATCTGTTTGCATGTCTAGAGGACATTAGATCTTGGATGTCTTCAAATTTCTTATGCTTAAATTCTAGTAAAACAGAAGTTATCGTATTTGGGCCTCAGGTGAATAAGGCTAATGTAAGCCATAATCTGGGTTATTTGAACTCCTTCATTAAGCCTACTGTGAAAAATGTAGGATTAAAGACAAGAGGTGATCGTGCATTTGCAATAGTTGGACCGAGGCTATGGAATAACCTCCCTTCATCTGTGAAAGCTTCAAAGTCTGTCTGTGAGTTTAAAACTAAGTTGAAATCCTATTTTCTTTCTTTCGCTTTTTAACTTTGTATGTTCAATTTTTGTTCCAGATTTTATCGATGTTTTTATTATTATCATTATTATTATTTTTTTCTTTCTGGCTTTTTATTCTATTTGTACAGCACTATGGTCAACTGCTGTTGTGTTTATCGGTGCTTAATAAATACATGAATGAATGAATGAATAAGTTGCTGTGTTTAAAGGTGCATTTACAAATTACTGTAATTTTGAGGTTTCAACATGTAAAAAGCATTCATGTCCTTGTAGACCTAGTAATTACAGCTTGTGACCGCTGTACAACCTGACCACTGCAGATTCATTTAGGTGTTAATAATAGTGCTATAGAAATGCATAATTCCCGGTCCGAAGACGTTAACAGCTCCAAATAGAAAGTCATGTGTTGTCATCTCAAGCCTACGGTAATTACAACATGACATGAACGCAGCATTATTTCTCTTCGTCGGTTCAGTTGATGGTGCAGGGGCCCACCAAGATGGCTCAGGCTGAGCAGATGCCCACCAAGGTGGAGCAGACAGAATGGCAATAGACAGCACAGAGAGGTTAGAAGACCTCTGGAGCGGTCTCATGGGCTTGAGCAGCCTCTGAAGCCAACTCATTGACTGGAGTGGGCTCTAGGGGAACAGTCTCTGTGACAGCCAGTGCCGAGGCCCTTGGGATGCCAGCTACTCTGGCCAAATCTCATCTTGCGGAGAGACTCTGGACTGGTGGCCATGATGGGACAAGACTCTGGAATGGCAGCCGTGATGGAAAGAGGCTCTGGAACAGTAGCTGTGACGTGAAGAGGCTCTGGGACAGCAGCCACTTGACTTGGGTGTGCTGAGAGTATCGGACTTGAGATAACCAGAATAGTAATTAGAGATGGGCCTAGCTCTGCAGTTGCCGGAGCTTGCCAGAGTTACCAAGGCAAGGTAAACAATGGAAACGCTTGGTAATGTCTACAATGCTAAACAATACTTCACAATGTGTGTGTATGAGTGCAGCTTAAATAATCTTTCTAATGGGCAACAGGTGAGCATGTAATTAGTTCCTAGGGAGAGGATTATGGGAGATGGAGTCTCCATAACCCCAGATAACACACCTGAACAAGCTAAGGTTAACTGAACATACATAGTAAAATAATATTAGCTATTATTTATGTGGTAGTTAAGCATAAACATAAAATAAATTGTCTTTAGTAATTGTATTACTGGCTACCTAGTCATAATTACTGGCTTATTCCGGTGAATAAATTTGAATCTAAATTTGTATCTGTGTTGACTATGTCAAAGTGATGTCCACTAATTAAACATAATAATTCATATTGCTCAGTTTACTATATCACAGAAATCTAATATTATGTAAATCACTTTAGTTCAATAGTCCACTTTAGACATTGTGCTGACAATAAGTAACTTTGCAAGTATGCCAACTTACTTAACTTCAACTTATTTGTCGACTTACCCCAAACAGTCTACTAATACTCTAATGAGAGTTTGTTGAGAAATACTTTCAAAGTTACTTTTACAATAAAATGTTACCCTAAAAGGCATTTAGTGTACATTCAGTTCCTAATTGTACATTAGTGTACATTCAGTCAAGAATTGCTGGCTTATGCCTGCTTATCTATCCTTCAAATGTTTGATAAGTTCAAAATTGGAATCACAATGAGCTTTTTTCAAAAAGTGTGCACAAACACACAAGGAATTTGTTGTGGTTTCCAGGAGCTCTTGGTACATACATACACAGATATATAATGTGAGAGAAAGAACATAGAACATTTAAATAAGAAAAAATGTAATGTAATTTTAAAATAATGAATGAATGATGCATTTATATAGCGCTTTATTGTGTATTGCTGTACACCCAAAGCACTTTACAATCATGTGTGTGTGTGTGGGGGGGGTCTCTCCTCAACCACCACCAGTGTGTAGCATCCACTTGGATGATGCGACGGCAGCCACAGGACAACGGCGGGGATTATTAGGAGGCCATGATAGACAAGGGCCAGTGGTGGCAATTTGGCCAGGACACCGGGGTTACACCCCTACTCTTCTACGAGAAGTGCCATGGGATTTTTAATGACCACAGAGAGTCAGGACCTCGGTTTAACGTCTCATCCGAAAGACGGTGCTTTTTGACAGTATAGTGTCGCCATCACTATACTGGGGCGTTAGGACCCACACAGACTACAGGGTGAGCACCCCCTGCTGGCCTCTATAATAAAAAAATTTAATTAAAAAAAACAAAGTATATTACATTAGAACTGGCCGTTTATGTACAGACATGTGCATTATGCACTGTATTTTAATGATCAGTCCACTGGAAGTGCAGCTTTTATTTAGTCCCAAAAGTGAGCAGGTACAAAAGACAAAGACATGGCATGGTATGGCTTGGCTTGGCATAGCTTGACTTGACTTGACAAAACAAGAATCCAGACATGAATAAACTCACCAACACGCAGAGAGACAATAGACTTGTTCAACTTCATGCGGTGCCGCAAAGATCGACTGCCACCTGACAAAAGCAATGCATTCTGGTTAGAACATTTGTCCGACTTTGATCGGCGCTGCAGCCGCTTTATGATCACGTGTGCCATCAAAGTACCGCGAGAGCAAAACAAGACCAGCCACCTAGGTCAGGCGCTGCAGTTGCTCAAAATCGGCTGCGAGAGCCTTGATGACAAGACACTTTATTCTCATTGGTTAGATTCTGTGATGACAAGCATGAGGTGTGTTGCGTATTTATTCTAAAAATTAAATTCCAATAATGCTCACAAATCTGTGTTTTTATAACAGTAAAAGCTTTTTAGCGTAGTCGCACTGTTATCTTGAGTCATTTTTATCAAAAACACTAATAAAAGCATATATACCCTCACTTTATCGGTATTTAGTAGCCTATTTGTTTATGCTGAACTTTATTCTTGAACAGATGATGCTGTATTAAGCAGTATATAAAAAAGTGTTTATGTTGCTCATAAAAACATTTCTGTGTATTTGACAAATATTGCATTTAATTCACTTTATCTGTGATAAGACTATGCAAACACCGTGAGAGCATCACTACTGGGAGCAGAAAGTGTCCGACTTGACGTCTCCGCTTTTAATTCCGCCCCGACTGCAAGCGGCTACTCTCGCCAGCCGGTGGCAGGCTAGTGTAGTGCATCTCGAACAAGCCTAATGGCAACATGAGGGCTATAAATACCAAACAAAGAGGGTCACATGACACAAACCAACCAATGGGAAACAAGGCACATGACTAAAGCAACCAATCACAAAACAGAACAAAAACCACAAGACCAGATAATAAACCAATAGGTGCGTTCGATTTAACGCAGCGCTGCGCAGATCGATCAAATTCTGACTTGAAGCAGTGCATGCCAGTTAGAAATTTTGTCCGACTTGAGACGGCGCCATCACGTGTGGCATCAAAGTGCTGCAATAGCGTTTCGAGAGCAGCCGGCTGACTCAGCCGGCGCAGTTTCTCCAGAGCGACTGTAGGAGCGCGATTGGCCAGATTCACCGCATGACAACAATCACGTGTGTTTCGGGTTTAATCTAACCTTTTCCATTCCAATAATGGCCACAAATCTGTGTTTTTAGAACAGTAAAAGCTTACATGTAACATGTATATACATACATGCTATAAAAAAAACACATGTATATACAAGCTTTTTTACTGTAGTCGCACTGTTATATTGAGTCACGTTTAGCAAAAAACACTGATAAAAGCATATATACCCCCATTTTATTAGTATTTAAATAGTATATGATTATGTTGAACTTTATTTTTTGAAAAAATGGCGCTGTATTAAGCAGTATTTAAAAAGTGTTTCTGTTGCTCATGAAAACATTTCTGAAACGTCTGTGTATTTGACAAATATTGCATTTTATTCACTTCACCTGTGATAGAGTATGCAAACACTGCGTGAGTGTCACTAACGGGAGCAGAAAGTGTCCGGCTTGACGTGTCCATTTTCAACTCCGCCCAAGACTGCAAGCGGCTACTCTCATTGACCGCCATCTGTAGCCGTGCTTCAAGTCAAACGCACCCTAATGTAGTATGATACATAAACAAAAAGACCACATGGCAGGATCACATGACAGGGTAAAGGAACCACATGACAACCAGGAAACAGGACTACAAAATAATAGACATGAAAACATGAACATGAAACAAAACCCAAAACCTGTTACATGTATTTACATATTACATATTTACATATTTGCTGGCTGACCCAAACCAGACCATTACGGAAGAGCACAGAACCAACTCAATAACAGCCAAATAGAACTGTGTGAGCAGCTCCTGTGGCAGGTTGAACTTCCTCAGCTGGCGAAATAAATACAACCTCTGCTCTTTGAGTTTTGCAGTGAACCATGGTTTATCATTGTTATATATTAAATAAATCCTGGTGGGAACACACATATCCTCACAGAATCTGATGTAGGATGTCACGGTGTCAGTAAGCTCATCCAGATCAGTGGCTGCAGCCTCTAAAATACTCCAATCAGTGCAATCGAAACAAGCTTGTAGTGCCCGCTCTGTTTCGTTGGTCAATGTCTTTACAGTCCTTACCACAGGCTTAGCAGATTTAAGTTTCTACCTGTAGGCTGGGAGAAGATGAACCAGGCAATGATCAGAGAGTCCCAAAGCTGCCCGGGGGATAGTGTGAAATGCATCCTTTAAAACAGTGTAGCAGTGGTCCATTATGTTACTTTCTCTTGTGGGGCATGTGATGTGTCTGTATTTAGGCAGTTCACAGGTGAGACTCACTTTATTATAATCACTGAGAATAATAATTAAAGAGTCCAGGTATCATTGCTCTGTGTCCGTAATCAGATCAGCCAGCTGTAGCAGGGGACACTTTGGGGAATCAGCATGACTGGTGTCTGAAGCATATGTGAAAACACTCCAATCTCATTTGGCCACGCAGCCCATGATGTCATTAGCAGGGCATCTGGAAGTATAACAGGATGTCGGTTAATGCACGTCATCAACTTCTTTGCCTGAAGGAGACGTGACACAGCAGAAATCAAAATCCGCACACGGTTATATGCTGGGCTTACACCTCCTCAAAAAATATTTTATTCAATGCTTCATCAGAGGCCATAAAAACAATGAGTGTGAAAAGTGTAGAAAGGTGCAAAACATTTTCGAGACAAAGCTCTACCTCAGTGCCACATTGGTTAGTGCACACCTGCACCCATTAAACCATCAATATTAGCCATGGACATCATAATATGCATGCAGGCACAAAAAAGCATCATACAATATATCCAATTTACCTTAAAATTTTTGGTAAACATCCTTAATGTAAAAAAACATAATTGATGCAAAATGCAAAAAACCTTATCCATTTCATAGATCTTATAAATATATACAAAAAAAAAATTCTCATATACAATATAAAAAAAACAAAACAATTCAAAATAAATTCCTCATTCATGCCAAGGGGACATAAAGATCTCAAATCAAAAATCCATTTGCATTATCTTTGTAAAATTCGGCGTTCCATGTCACCACCCCTTCGTAACATAATACGTAACCCGAGATGTTCCTCTTCAAGGGAACTCCACACTGCATCCCCTAGGGCAGTGTTAAATCCATCCAGTAAACCAGTAAAATCCAACAAACAACTCAAATTAAATTTTTTCTCATTTGCTTTGTTCAAACCTGACCTTATAACTTAAAAAATTAAACTAAAATATCTGTGCATGGAAAGATGTTGAAAACGGGGAAGCACATTGACGGTGCATTCTGAGATAGATCGGTATTTGTGTCCTGTCAATCACTGCGTGAAATATAAAATAGAGCGTGCAACAGTGCAAAGGCCAGAGCTAAGCGGAGCGGACGGGGCGATTCTCTCCTGAGAACAGTCCAATTGGCGGTAAATACATATTTAAACTTTATTAAAGGTATGAAATATATCAGTGTTTTTCGCTTATTTTTTTTCATCTGGACTTGCTCATATGTTGGTTTTTTATTATAGCCTATTTTTAAAATATATGGTGTTAAAGGTTATTATATGGTACAATACTGTAGTTATTTTAGGTTGTTTTAATCAGAAAAAAAGCTAAGATTCTGCTGCACCCCTAGCCAGTTGTCTAGCCAACTCTATCACCTTCCTGAGATCCCCTCTACTCTCTTTAGCGTCATGCCTCCTGTGCTCTCTACTCCTGGAAGGGGGAGGAGCTCGAGTGGCCACACTAGATTTCTGGTCTTGTCTGCGATCCTCGGACCGAGACAGACTAGCCCCCTCAGAGGTTTTGGAAGATTATCTATAATGGTGAGGGATGTACCTCTTGAAGGCTGCAGACTGCGCCCTTGCCTCTCTAAACTTTTTTTTGTTTTTTTGTTTTACTTTTTTTTTTAAAAGCCCAGAGATGCGTAGAGCGAGATCTGTGGTGCGGCACAGCTCCCTTACCTTCATCTAGATCTTTCAGCAGGTCTGCCTGGTAGGTCTGCAACACAGCCATAGTGTGCAGAGCACCCCCGGCCTGACCTGCTGCCACATACGCCCTGCCATTCAACCGTGAAGTTGTTTGTAGCGGATTAGATGGCAGGACAGGAGCCTTCAGAGAGGATGACTCACACTGGGGGAGATAGCCCACAAAAGTTTCTTTCACAGGTGGCAACCTTACATATCCATGCTTAGCTAGACCCTCAACATTTGCATAATCAGTGTGCTGAAAAAGGTGAAGACCCCGATCTCTCCAGCTCAGAATGGAGATCAGGGAGAAACAGAAGGCTCCTGGGGAAAGGATGGTCATAGTCTGACAGAAACAGCTAATCTAGACGACTACGAGCAGGCTTATGTTTCTCACACCCCCAAACTAGCTCCAGTCTCTTAGTAACACAGGCCATAACCTTTTGCATCTCCCCGTATGCACGGCTGGCACACTGGATTGACTCAGTGCTCACACTTTCCTCGTCATCACCAACTACAACCACATCCTCGTCTTGACTAGATGACGCCAGCAGCTTACTAACCGCCACGTGCGATCCCCAAGATCAGAGCTTCCGGCATGCCTCAGCAACAGCAGGACTTGAGCCACGAGGTGCAGATGTCTGTCCGACATCCCATGAGAATAAGGACAGGTGCGATCAGAGCTTTTTCATGGAGAATTTCTCGAAGCACTGAACGCGCGTGCTCCCCTCCCAAACAAACAATGCATAGGTTGTGTGAGTCCTCGGCTTTCAAAAATCTAGGACACGGAGGCACGCACTTCCTAAATGCTCAGATGAATCCTATCGATGTATTACACTTGCTGATCAAACAGATGGCTCCTGAAGACAAAAAAGCTGATGAAGTGCATTACTGGCATCCTCTTATACTTCCAGGTGCACCACTAATGATGTCACGAGCTGCGTGGCTCAATGGGATTGGAGTGTTTTCACAGGTGCTTCAGACAACGGTCATGCTGATACCATTCCCCAAAGTGTCCCCTATAGGGGACACAGTGTGGAGTTCCTTTGAAGGGGAACTCCCGCGGTGAATAGAAAGGCTTACAGTAAATGAAGAGAGCTTCCAAGTTAGGGCAACACATCTTCTTTAACACTCTTACTTCCTGACACCAGCCTTCGTTGATATAAAAACATAATCCAGCGCCTCTTGTTTTCCCCGACAACTCAGCGGCACGATCCACTCTAAACAGCTGAAAGCCTGTTAGATGTAATGCACTTTCCAGAATGGTTCTATTCGACCAGACTTCCATAAAGCAAAGAGCAGAGGAGTTTGGGAAGTCTTTGTTTTGTACATGTAAGTAGTAATAGTTAATCTTTTTTGTTGGCATGGGAGTAGAGATTCGCTAGATGAATATTCGGCAGTGGGGTCCTAAACCCATGTTGCCAGAATTTCACCAGCACACCAACGCTCTTCCCTCGTTTATGTCTCTTGGAGTGCTTGTACAGAATTGCCGATTCTCTGACTACAATATCCAGTCGAAAGTCTGAATGCTCAAAAGTCGGCAAAAGGTTGTTTGGTGTGTTGTGTCTGATGTCTAGTTCATCTCTAGTAAAACTTATCAGGAAAGAGTTACTTAAAAGGGGACAAACAAAACAGTGAAAGTAATGAAGAGCTCCAAACCGTATTGAGACCTTGATCTACAGTATATAACTTAGATTAAATAATGACTGATACGTCTTTACTTTATGTGCAGTTAATCATTAATTAATGCGTGTTTTAATGCTTAACTGGTGCACAATTATGGTTCCTAAAATAAAGTGTTACCGAGAAAAAATCCCCCCAAAAAACTAAGATGGTATATTTTAAATAGTTTATGTTTGTAAATCATGAGTTTGGAGCAAAATAATGAGTCTTAATGAGACTGATGATTTCTTCCACAATGTTTTGGACAAACTTAACCGTTTTCTTTTAAGGTGGCTCAAAAATCTGACCTGTGCCATACATTCAAGTGTAACATCGAGTGATATTGAGATGTGGGCGTTGCACTTAAAAGTGGAGGCAAATGAATGTGGGCTTACAGGGACAGGGTTTAAGCAGATTAGCTGATTGGAGAAGTCCTACATACATCACCAGAGAGAAGCTTGTCACATTCATTGAAAGGTCCAGATACGACATTTTGACTAAACATTATGATGTCAGAACATTTTTTTAATGAAATGCATGGATGAATCAGTCTAATGATCAGATTCAGTCATCTGAAGACAAAGTCAAGTGGGCGCTGTCCTAGATATATCCTGACACATGTGTTTGTGCCTTGCATCGGTGTCTGGGAATATTGAGCCTATCTTCATTTCCCCTTGTTGTTTTGGTGACCGTCTGTTTGCTTCATAGTTAGGCAAATTTTGCCTTGTGTTTTGTATCGTTATAATTATTATCTAATAGGCCTGCAAAATTACTGACCTCACTGATGACATCAACATGATAAAGGACCAACAGTAACACATTTGTATCAAACAACCATTAAGTTAAGCATGAGTAGTAAGGACTAGGTACATAAAGTCAAATTTCATCTCATTTGAACTAAGATTTTGCATAGATGAGGAATTTCTTTGCATATAGGAACAAAATGCAAACAGTTTCATGGGTGTATTCACATTCAGAGTCTCAAGACTGATGTTGCTCATTATCTCACTTTCTATCCTTAAATGTTTAGCTTGTTTTCATGTTCATTCTTGTTTTTGTTATATGTATTACAGTTTTTTTATTAATTGGTTTGGTACTGTTTTCACAAACAAGTGGTACATTTTCAAAATTCTTTATACTATTCTCACAACAAATCATCAAAAGTGCACTTTTTCAAACATTTCAGCATATATTCAATTGTTTTTGTACAGTACACACAATCACAAAATATCGTTTTCACTACACAAAAGTGTTTCATATAAATGTTTAATTCACAGTAACTGCCTTTCATACAGCTCTTACTATCAAACTTTTCATTTGCATGACTTCTCATTTATTTGTCTATTATTTAATCTAACTCATCTTAATGGTTAATCAGTGAATCATTTGGTGCATCTAGATATAGATTCAATAGATATATAGTTTCTATACAACTTGATTGCAATTTAGGGATGACCAAATGCAATGGATTATCTTTACACTAAAGGTGATTTATCTAAGATGATAACCAAAATTTTGCACGCTTGTGTGTGTTTGTGTGTGTGGTTCAGGTGCAGTAAACCCTATTTTCTGGGGACAAAATGTCCCCACAAACATGACAATACTTGAAATCATTGTCCTTTTTGGTTCCTATGAGAAAAAAAAATGTAAGGATAGGTTTAAGAGTAAGGTTTGTGTATGGGGATACAGTATAAAACCCATTAATCCTATGAATGTCACCATAATGATAGAAAAACCTGTGTGTGTGTGTGTGTGTGTACCTACTTACTGTAACCATATTTTGGGGACAAATTGGTACCCAGGAGTAAGCAAATCTTGACAAAATCACCTAAAACCTCCCTTTGAGGATGTCCTTATTTGTAAAACCGTGTGTTTGGCTATTTTTGAACATACAGCAGGACACAAGGGAGAGGAACTGTTCAGAGATTGATCAGAGATGTATCAGAAGAAGGGAGAGAGATGGCATCAAATACAGCATTTTACATTACATTGTGCCATGTGATACTGTATATAGAAGCAATACCATGGTAAAGACTGCACATCACTATAAGTCACCCTTCATCTGAAAAGTTCAGCTAGAGTATAGATTCAGTCATATGGCACAGTGAGGACATTTACTGCATTGACAGTAAACTCTGTTCTAGCACAAAACCTTATGGTCATGTCATACCTTCATCACACCTTTTGATAAAACACTGTATAAATACTTTTACAACCATTATGGATTTTATGTGAAATATGCAATGTAGGTAATGTAAGCGTATTTTCTAACATGACAGTTATTGCCTGTATTACTGTCATTATTTCAGCAACAAAGGTGATTTGAAACATGTATCTTGCATTGTTTGCTCTTGAATGAACTGACTGTTAAAAGTACTAAATTCAAAGAATCTTACTGTTGTGTTTTGGTGATTAAACCAAATGTTCTCAAAACATATCACAATGATCTTGTGTTCTGAAACAATGATTATGTGAAATTAAAATATGTGCAACTACAATGAAATCATGAGATCAGGTTTTGAAAGAATGACTAGTTTTGTTACAAGTGTGATCAGTTTAAAGTTTTGTACTAAGAGTTTTGAAAATGTACACCTCACTTATGAAAATAGTACCAAACCAATTAAAAAAACCTGTAATCAAATAAAAATATTTTCATAATCAGCGATCTTATTTTAAATTAATTCCATCACAGATGCATAAGGTTTCATTTGTGGTACTGTTTTCTCTTCAAGAAGCAAAAAAATAAATAAAAAAATAGCTCTTTAAGACCACAAAGGGAACCACCATTAAGCAGTCACAGATCAGTGGCCAACATGAAATCAAAATTTACTCTCTCAAACATCAACACATCAAACAAATTTTGCTGTTTGCATTTGTTCTACATTTTTGCATGCAAAGAAATGAGCATCCACAGTCCTCTTTCAAA
The DNA here is from genome assembly GCF_001515605.1 of Sinocyclocheilus anshuiensis. Lineage (NCBI taxonomy): Eukaryota > Metazoa > Chordata > Actinopteri > Cypriniformes > Cyprinidae > Sinocyclocheilus > Sinocyclocheilus anshuiensis. The sequence goes on from NW_015555866.1 coordinate 80,452, forward strand.
TGAGAGAAATTAGATTTGTGTAAATTTACCTTTTTTAGTAAGAACATGACGTCACCAACTGAAATGAAGTGATGATTCAAAATCATGAAAATCACAAACCATTTATTTGATTTTAAAGTCAGCATGAAATGGAAATTCACTCTGTTTTCTGAATGCATGTTATAGATCTTATTGTGAACAATTCATTTGTGCAAATGTTTCACTTAAAAAAATGGACCTTGTAAATGTTTAATCCAAGTGTCATAACTGGACCTTCAGATGAAAGCGTCAAATGTCTGATGACGTATACAAGCACATCTTAAGATGTCAGGAGCAAGAGCCTACCCCTATCCTTGACCCATGCAGCCTGGGGCAATAAGTTCATATAACAATCTTATCTGAAAGTGTCTTGTAGGACAAGAACCTCGACCGGTGGGGTTAAGTGTGCTGGTGGAACGTGACACCCTTGGCGAACTGTGAATAAGGAAAAACACTGTGTTAGAGGGGTTTTAAAGACAGAAGAGACATTGTGATTGGCTGATAAAGGAGATGACTGGGTGACAGAATTACTACCAATTACAGCTAGTATCTCTACCAGAAAGATTCAAAAACAATATTATTAGAACCTAGCAAATTTTATCTAATTAAACTTCATACAACTGGACTGTAAGTGTTGGGGATATCAATTAGTAAAAAAAAAATAAAAAATCAAGCCAGGGGAATGACCGTGGGAGCTGCAGATGAAGGAAGAGAGAGCATGATGACCACCAGAATGTCTGATTAAGTGTTCATTGCCAGTTATGGACCAATCTAGTCGAGTGTTTAACATGAAATGAACGAGGCGGATTTAGCCAAGAAGGACAGAGATTAAAATCTGAGATCATTGCTAAATAAGTACCAAGTTCTTCACTACAATCTTAATGCATAATACGCCTCTGTAGATGTCAAAAGCTACGACAAACTCTCTAAAGGAAAGGTTCTGGTGTAACCTGGGGTCAGAGGATTTGAGCACTATTCTCCACCATCCACTATTCAACATTCATATGCTGGAGATGGGATCAAGAGGGATGCCAGGTTGATGTCTTTACCTTGGATATTCATTCAACTTTATTTCCAGACTCAAGGTCCATTAGCAAGAAACACATAATACAAACCAGTACAATACAGACTAAAAAAGTCAGTTATACCAATACTTCATCGGGTACTGATATCGCACTTCAGTAAGCCTAGGATTTGACAACAACATTATAATATTATTGTGAATCGTCCAACCGACAAATAAATTAAAACATCAAATTTCTCATTAAAGTGCCCCTATTGTGGATTTTTGAAAATAACCTTTCATGCCGTGTGTAACACAGCTCTAAGTGAATGAAAACATCCTGCAAAGTTTTAAATCTGAAAGTGCAGCGTGTATAAAGTTATTTTCTCTCAAAAGAAAGAGTCAACTCTGAATCATTTAAACGAGTCGTTTTTAAAACGAATCCCAAGCGTTTCATGTTGATGTCAACATGAAACATAGAGTAGTGGAACTATGATGTCACTTTGTAGGCAAAAACCCGGAAGCGAGACGAAACCAGCAGTTCAATTCCAGGTTGCAGCAAAGTCACATTGAGCAGAGGACTCAACTGGTTCCTGCGGTCTTGTCCCGGTGGCCGTCTAGGAGACAAGGTCTTCACTGGGGTAAAAATATTCAGATGTAACCCCTTTGTAATCGTTAACATTTTCAAAAGTAACTGAAACTTGACTACACTTTTTCTCAGTAACTGTAACTGATTACAGTTACATTTTTTATAATTAAATTACGTAACTCCGTTACATGTAACTAGTTACTCCCCAACACTGTAAATAACACTGTTTGAACTTTAAGCATATTGAAGGTGATAAAGTAATTTGACACATTTCAATCCATTTTAATATCACCATTTGTCCCCATCTTCCCAGACTTGCAAATTGCACATTTCCATATCATGATGAAGTTATTTTAAAAACGTGTTTGGTTTTCTATGTCTTATTCTGTCCAAAAGGCACAGCATACCAGGAATGAACCCATTATGAAAGTAAATGTGAGCAATGTTAGGTAGGTTATTCCAGAGTTTGGGCGCTAAATAAGAAAAGGATCTTCCGCCCGCAGTTGATTTTGAAATTCTAGGTATTATCAAATTGCTAGAGTTTTGAGAACGCAGCGGATGTGGAGGACTAAAATGTAACAAGAGCTCGTTCAGCTTGTTCATTGCTAAACCATTCAGGGCTTTATAAGTAATAAGCAAGACTTCTAAAATCTATACAATGTATACAATGTTGTCAGTGCAGTGTTGACAGAACCGGGCTAATATGGTCATACTTCCTGGTTCTAGTAAGAACTCTAGCTGCCAAACCATTTATTTGATTTTAAAGTCAGCATGAAATGGAAATTCACTCTGTTTTCTGAATGCATGTTATAGATCTTATTGTGAACAATTCATTTGTGCAAATGTTTCACTTAAAAAAATGGACCTTGTAAATGTTTAATCCAAGTGTCATAACTGGACCTTCAGATGAAAGCGTCAAATGTCTGATGACGTATACAAGCACATCTTAAGATGTCAGGAGCAAGAGCCTACCCCTATCCTTGACCCATGCAGCCTGGGGCAATAAGTTCATATAACAATCTTATCTGAAAGTGTCTTGTAGGACAAGAACCTCGACCGGTGGGGTTAAGTGTGCTGGTGGAACGTGACACCCTTGGCGAACTGTGAATAAGGAAAAACACTGTGTTAGAGGGGTTTTAAAGACAGAAGAGACATTGTGATTGGCTGATAAAGGAGATGACTGGGTGACAGAATTACTACCAATTACAGCTAGTATCTCTACCAGAAAGATTCAAAAACAATATTATTAGAACCTAGCAAATTTTATCTAATTAAACTTCATACAACTGGACTGTAAGTGTTGGGGATATCAATTAGTAAAAAAAAAATAAAAAATCAAGCCAGGGGAATGACCGTGGGAGCTGCAGATGAAGGAAGAGAGAGCATGATGACCACCAGAATGTCTGATTAAGTGTTCATTGCCAGTTATGGACCAATCTAGTCGAGTGTTTAACATGAAATGAACGAGGCGGATTTAGCCAAGAAGGACAGAGATTAAAATCTGAGATCATTGCTAAATAAGTACCAAGTTCTTCACTACAATCTTAATGCATAATACGCCTCTGTAGATGTCAAAAGCTACGACAAACTCTCTAAAGGAAAGGTTCTGGTGTAACCTGGGGTCAGAGGATTTGAGCACTATTCTCCACCATCCACTATTCAACATTCATATGCTGGAGATGGGATCAAGAGGGATGCCAGGTTGATGTCTTTACCTTGGATATTCATTCAACTTTATTTCCAGACTCAAGGTCCATTAGCAAGAAACACATAATACAAACCAGTACAATACAGACTAAAAAAGTCAGTTATACCAATACTTCATCGGGTACTGATATCGCACTTCAGTAAGCCTAGGATTTGACAACAACATTATAATATTATTGTGAATCGTCCAACCGACAAATAAATTAAAACATCAAATTTCTCATTAAAGTGCCCCTATTGTGGATTTTTGAAAATAACCTTTCATGCCGTGTGTAACACAGCTCTAAGTGAATGAAAACATCCTGCAAAGTTTTAAATCTGAAAGTGCAGCGTGTATAAAGTTATTTTCTCTCAAAAGAAAGAGTCAACTCTGAATCATTTAAACGAGTCGTTTTTAAAACGAATCCCAAGCGTTTCATGTTGATGTCAACATGAAACATAGAGTAGTGGAACTATGATGTCACTTTGTAGGCAAAAACCCGGAAGCGAGTGGGTTTTTTGAATGGGAGTTTGGTTAAATCCCCTAAAATAAGGTCCGTGGTTCACACAAGCTCAAGATACTTTCATGTTTTATTATACGACATAAAACACACCAGTTACACCCCACTCGTGATTTTTTAAAACTGTTAAGTTTCTTCAAAAAGACGGTTGCTAACAAGTTGCTAAATGGGACTACTGGTGCTGTCGGAGACATTAAACGTCATCACGCCGAACAGTTGATCAATTTATAGTATTTTCCAATTCTAGTATAATTTATAGTACAATTAATTGTAGAATAGCCAATTAATGGTTTACTGCATTTTATATTGTTGTTCGACAATTTATTTTTATTTTTTTGCTTTGCCCCGAAATGCAACACAAGTCTTCGGATGGAAGATGCTCGTTTTATCGCTTTCCTACTAATGCGGAGACTCTGGGTTCGGACCATAAGGTAAACTCATATGATTATTCCATGTAAACACCACATTTACCAGCTTAGTCGCAGTGAAAGTGAAACTTTAACGATTCATGGTGCTTAAAGCCACGTTAAATGAAATGTTTATGGCCACAAGCAGCTGTTAGAAAACAACAAAATAGACTGAGTATTTTCTAGAAGCAAGGATAAATATAACATTGTACCCACCCTAACAAAACGATAGCTGAAATGTGGTACTTTATTCACTAAAATAAGTGTAATCTTACCATATCCAGTGGCTTTCAAAGGAAAGATTGCTATCAAGTAGCACACCTTGGTTCCTAACTGATGACGAAGAACTGACAGAGCGGCCATCCAAGTGTTAGACAGTGTTCCAGGTTATTACATGCAGAGTTTTTAGGTCCTATAATTTAACACCTCTGTTTTTTCAGAATTTAGCAGTAAGAAATTACTAGTCATCCAGTTTTTTATATCGACTATATATATATAATAACAAATTAGGTTATATAACCTGAATAACAAATTAGGAGAAAAGTCAAGTCACCTTTATTTATATAGCGCTTTTAACAATACAGATTGTGTCATCGCTGGAAATTAAGTGTCCCCACCTAAGCAAGCCAGAGGCGACAGTGGAACCAAAGGAACCAAAACTCCATCGGTGACAGAATGGAGAAAAAACCTTGGGAGAAAACAGGCTCAGTCGGGGGGCCAGTTCTCCTCTGGCCAGACAAAACCAGCAGTTCATTATTCCAGAGTTTGGGCGCTAAATAGGAAAAGGATCTGCCGCCCGCATTTGACTTTGATATTCTAGGTATTATCATATTGCCAGAGCTTTGAGAATGCAGCGGACGTGGAGGACTATAATACAATAAGAGCTTGTTCAAATACTGAGTTGCTAAACCATTCAGGGCTTTATAAGTAATAAGCAAGACTTCTAAAATCTATACAATGTTTAATAGGGAGTTGATGCTTTATTTTTCGTTAATTTAGCCACTGTATTGAATAAACAATATGTTATGGTTATGTTTGTTTTCTTCTAAAAGAGACAAAAAGCAATCAGATTTTTAATGCTTTCATTTTTTTAATGCTTTTTTGAGTCCATAGTTTCAGTTACATCATCAAGTTGTTCTGAGGTATTGGAAATACTAAGGAATAGGTTGTTTGCAATTACGTGATTCTGATGACACGCGAAATGCAGCTGGAGGGCAGGAAGTGATTTTTCTCCATAGAAATCACTAGCAGAAACTCAAAATGCCAGTGTTTTGCATTGTTTATGGATGCTCAAATCGGACAAACCGAGAAACCACAAGGAGCTTTTATCGTGTACAAAAATGTGTTGTCTGACAAGAATGAGACAGGAGAGGTTTCTGTGAGCATCTCGAGAGTCTCTACCTCTATAGTCTTGCATAGCCAGACCTTCAGACTGATGGCAGAATGTCTGGGAACCTTGGCCACTTTGAACGGCCAAGGACCGCCCAAGAGGCCATATGACTGACAGGTAAAGCAACCAATCAAAAACTCTCGGACGTATTTTAAAGAGTATTTGCTACAAACTTTACATATTTCACATACTTTTGAAAATCCAGCACTTAGTTGATCCTGTTAAGAGCTCATCGTCACAGCTGTAAACACAACGACTTTCTTCTAACATGAGGGGGTTTGGCGACACCCCAGCAAACAGGGGACGTCCCCCGGACGTTCCGAACGTCCGTTTAGGTCCGCAGTACGTCCGCTTTGTAACGTTCGCGGGCGGACGTTCAGAGGACGTCCGGATTTGGTCCGCTGTGTAACGCTCGCTGGCGGACGTTCTGAGGACGTCCACTTATGTCCGCATTTGGTCTTCTTGTTGACGTTCGCTGGCGGACGTTCTGAGGACGTCCACTTATGTCCGCATTTGTATGGCGTTATTTTAATGACAAATGTCGAGAGCGCATTATTGTAGCGCGAAAGCACATTAATACAATGCGCGA
>NW_015555866.1:86774-88831 GCF_001515605.1 Sinocyclocheilus anshuiensis
TTTGAACTTGTCTATAACTTGGCAAATGACCATGGAATAATCAGGATAATCAACGGCTAGCCGTGCATTACAGGATTTTAAATGTGCTTTGCCTCGAGTGGTTCTTTGCCTCCACGTCGTGCATTTAAAATCCTTATACACAACCACCCTATAATGATAAAAATCCACCCAGTGTTTTTTTTATCTCCTAAAATCATTACCCCTTTCTCAAATCAAGCCGTTCTCAGCTTCTTGTCTGCGTGACATCACACAGACCCAGGCCCTTCCCACGATTGTTGACACTAGCGTTTTACCTTAGACCCCCGTGTTAGCTGTCATCAGTCCGCCATTGTTTCAACACTGGAGCAGATGTAGTTAAGACCCTAAAGTATCATATCAACTTGTGGAAAATGGGCATCCATTTAAAACACCACCGTGTCTTGTAGAGAAATTAAAACGGTTGGTTTTTTTTTTTTTGTTTAACCAATCATGATTTTTTTCATAGCCGATTCAGAGTTGTTGTTTTTTTCCCCTCTCCAAGCAAAATTGGCCGATTACGATATCGGTTGCTGATTTTATTTTTGTTCATTTAAGCAAATTTTGTTGAACATTTTTTTTGTAAATTTGCTCTATAACAGCCCAAACCAAAAAAAGGAGAAAAAAAAAAAGAATTTTTGTAGGATTAAAAATCTAATTTGATAAGGTTTCAGGTAAAAGTGTGTTATTTGAATTTGCTTACCTAAAGCTTCATCCATCAAGCCAGGAAGCAAACCTTAGAACACCAGGCACTGGAACACAGAAACAGATGAGACAGCAATTAGCATCAATTGTTTGTTTGTGAATGCTTTCTTAATTTTCCCATGAACTATGCTGTTTGAAAATGGTCTTAGGTCTCACATTAGTGAGGTCACTTCAACCCGCAGACTTTAAAAACAACCTGCAGCAACAATGAAAAAAAAATAGCCCAATTCTTAAAAACACTGGAAGACGCCACGCAGCACGGAGTCATACGAAAGTAAATACAGAGAACATTTAAAGTAAGCGATTATGCATTTATTTACAGCAGGGGTCACAAAACTTGGTCCTGGAAGGCTGGTGTCTTAAGAGTTCAGCTCCAACCCTAATTAAACACACCTGAACTACCTAATCAAGGTCTTGCTATGTATACTAAAAACTTTCAGGCAGGTGAGTTGAGGCAAGTAGGAACTAAACTCTGTAGAACACCGGCCCTCCAGGTTTATAGTGTTAGCTGCCATGGAAGCCAGCAAAATTATGCACAGGCAATATGAAAAATGAAGACAAGAGAGCAGAGTTTTGATACTTGGCCACTCCAAACCTTGATGTTGTTCTCTATCAAACATTTCTTGACCCCTTTTGCTGTATATTATGGATTGTTATTAGGGGTGCAACGGTTCAACTTACTCACGGTCCAGTTTGTATCACGGTTTTAGAGTCACGGTTTCGCTGTGGTACGGTATGTGCTATGTTTAGGCAAAAACTATACTGTCAAATAAAAATAAAGACGACAAGAATAATCTAACTACAAGCAACAGCACAAACAAATACAATAGATTAAAGATACAAATAAAATAATGTGATTTTCAGTTTTTTTTAGTCAGGTCTAACATTAATCTTTAGGTACAGAAATTGAATAAAGTAATGAAATGTAAAACAGCATTGCATATTTGACTGTATAAATTAAAGATTAATCTTTATTAAATTTACAAAAGCTATTCAATCAAGAGCAGTGAGTGATTTCTTTGTTGTTGCTGTTTGATTAATATTAAGAACGTGCTGTCACTTTAAGAGAATGCACTGATCCAGTATGTTCAGCAGGCTATGTCTGCTATAGGATACTTACCAAGACTGTTACATCATTTCTGTGTGAATTTGTCCATTTAAACAATACTTCAGAGAGGGCTTACTATTTGCGCGCGTTCTGAGGCGCGGGTTTGCACGCTTCGGATGAGCGCACGCACAAATCTTCTCACTGCATGCGCGAGCTCGCGTCATCTGGCTCTTAAATGTTTAAACTGGCAAAGCTTAAATGAGTTTAGCTTAAACACAGATATCAACGT
>NW_015555866.1:91552-91803 GCF_001515605.1 Sinocyclocheilus anshuiensis
AGGTGTGCAACGGTTCAACTTGCTCACGGTTCGGTTTGTATCACGGTTTTAGAGCCACGGTTTCGGTATGGTTCGGTATGTGCTATGTTTAGGCACAAACTATACTGTCAAATAAAAATAAAGACGACAAGAATAATCTAACTACAAGCAACAGCACAAACAAATACAACAGATTAAAGATACAAATAAAATAATGTGAATTTCATTTTTTTTTAGTTAGGTCTAACATTAATCTTTAGGTACAGAAATTG
>NW_015555867.1:0-3575 GCF_001515605.1 Sinocyclocheilus anshuiensis
ATCAAATCTTAAATTGTCTGATTCGGTCTGATACCCTACACCACATACCTTCTGATTGCATCAAAAAAATGCAAGCTGAACAGTAAGAGGGAGTGGTTTTCTTTAGAAGTCACTGTGTTGCTGTAAACATTTGAAATGTATTGGTAACCATCCACATGGGATGTTGGTGCATTATTAACTGTAAGAATAATACTTTTTGGCAGATATCCATGTGATATTCTCAGCACAGTCACCAAGGACAGGAAAAAAATGTTTTCTTAAATCTTATACCATTCATTATCATTAGTGGACAGTCACACGGAAGAGTCATGACAACTGTGTTACCAAAGAGTGTGTTCAGGGTTAGTTAATGGGTAATACAATTGACAATTTCATAATTTAGACTCATAGGCTTTGCCGTATTGTCATAGTTGACACTCGGTTAATATATTCCTTGACAACAGGTTATTGTAGATTAAATATTGAAAAACAAATCCACCACAGAAAAAAATATTATTATGTGATGTTGGCATGGTATTGTGATAAACCATTATTAGTTGCAGGGGTTTGTTCAGTTAGTAACAGTTAGTATTAACTTTTTCAAAATAAAATATTTTCTTAATTTATAGAAAATTAAGTTTAAACGATTTAAAAGCCTATATTGTTCTTAATTATTTTTATTTTAGAAATTAATACAAATAATGTTGTCTTTAACATTGAACTCAACAACCACTAACTTCAGAAATGGACAAAGCAAAAACTGTAATTCAAAGGAACATCAAGGCAACTGCAAGCAAAGTTTGAGATTAGTGATTAGTGAGATTATAAGTATAAAATGTGATTTTTGTTAAGATAAGTGTTATAAGAATGTAACACCAGTGGACATGAAATGCACCAATTACTACCTTGTAAATTTTCAAAACTAGCCTATGACAATTAGCTATGGTTTTACTACAAATAAAACCAAAAACCATGGTTACTATAGTTAAACCATGGTAACCACAAATTAACCATTGTTTGGCTACACTATAGTTTAACCATTTGTAGTAAAACTGTGGTTATACAAATGGTAACCAATACACAACAACATCAACAACAACAACAAAAATAAATAAAATAATACTAATAGCAAAAAACACACTTTTACTACAAAAATAAACATGGTTAATTTTCTTAAAGGCACAATATGTAAGATGTTTTTTAATTAAAATATCCAAAAACCACTAGAACAGTGTTATATATTTTGCTGACTTGTGTACTTACATTATCCCAAATGTTTCGAAGAATGTTTAAATCCAGAGAAATAAGCAATTTTAATTAGTGACACGGACCGTGTCTATAGTGTCATTGTGTCACCTGCCAATGACGTCATAACCCCTCAATTTCCGGTTTTGTTTTGTAGAAAACATGGAAGCACCAAAGACACTTTAATATGTTGTGCGTTTTAATAGACCGTTGACGACCGCACAGAGTAGCATTATAACAGAACTCTCAAATGTATCTAGTATGATAAAACAGCGCTGCTTTTTTTTTCCCACATACGCACGACCTGAAGGAGCGGAAGCGGTCGACTGTGGCATGGCTGTGGGGATGAAGATGACAACTCCCATGATTCCACACTCAGCGTCATCAAACTATGCCTTTGTCTCTTTGTTTGTTTTGAATACACTCCCTCTAGTGGCAAAAAATTACATATTGTGCCTTTAAGGCTATTGTAATAATAGCCTACTCCAAATATGCCACACATGTAACAATGCCATTCAAACCTGATACTCTGCTTTCATTATGGTTGTAAATACACTGCTCAAAAAAATGAAAGGAACACTTTTTAATCAGAGTATAGCATCAAGTCAATTAAACTTCTGGGATATTGATCTGGTCAGTTAAGTAGCAGAGGGGGTTGTTAATCAGTTTAAGCTGCTTTGACGTTAATGAAATTAACAACAGGTGCACTAGATGGGCAACAATAAGAAGACCCCCAAAACAGGGATGGTTTTACAGGTGGAGGCCACTGACATTTTTTCCCTACTCATCTTTTCTGACTGTTTTTCACTAGTTTTGCATTTGGCTAGGGTCAGTGTCACTACTGGTAGCATGATGCGATACTTCGACCCTACAGAGGTTGCACAGGCAGTCCAACTCCTCTAGGATGGCACATCAATTTGTGCCATTGCCAGACGGTTTGCTGTCTCCCAGCACAGTCTCAAGAGCATGGAGGAGATTTCAGGAGACAGACAGTTCCTCTAGGAGAGATGGACAGGGCCGTAGAAGGTCCTTAACCCATCAGCAGGACCGGCATCTGCTCCTTTGTGCAAGGAGGAACAGGATGTGCACTGCCAGAGCCCTACAAAATGACCTCCAGCAGGCCACTGGTGTGAATGTCTCTGGCCAAACAATCAGAAACAAACTTCATGAGGGTGGCCTGAGGGCCCGACGTCCTCTAATGGGCCCTCTGCTCACTGCCCGGCACCGTGGAGCTCGATTGGCATTTGCCATTGAACACCAGAATTGGCAGGTCCACCAGTGGCACCCTGTGCTTTTCACAGATGAGAGCAGGTTCACCCTGAGCACATGTGACAGACGTGAGAGAGTCTGGAGAAGCCGTGGAGAACGTTATGCTGCCTGTAACATCGTTCAGCATGACCTGTTCGGTGGTGGGTCAGTGACGGTCTGCAATGGCACCCTGACTGCCATTAGGTATTGGGATGAAATCATTGGACCCATTGTCAGACCCTACGCTGGTGCAGTGGGTCCTGGGTTCCTCCTGGTGCAAGACAATGCCCGGCTTCATGTGGCGAGAGTATGCAGGCAGTTCCTGGAGGATGAAGGAATTGATACCATTGAATGGCCCCCATGCTTGCCTGACCTAAATCCAATAGAACACCTCTGGGACATTATGTTTCGGTCCATCCGACGCTGCCAGGTTGCACTTCAGACTGTCCAGGAGCTCAGTGATGCCCTGCTCCAGATCTGGGAGGAAATACCATCCGTCGTCTCATTAGGAGCATGCGTTGTCAGGCATGCATACAAGCACGTGGGGGCCATACAAACTACTGAGTACCATTTTGAGTTGCTGCAATGACATTTCAGCAAAATGGACTAGCCTGCTGCATCATTTTTTTTCTAAAATGTAGCTGCACCATTATATGATTAGATCTCTGCCACAATTCTGCGCACGAAAGATCATATTTTGAGTGCACATAAGTGCATTTTATCCATGCGTGTGGAGATTTTGTGGAGAAAATGTTCATTTAGCAAAGAAAAAAGTATTCTGAGCGCACTAAAATCAATTTTGCATTTAAAATAAGTTTTTGGATGTGTGCAGTCCTTCTCTTTTGTGCGTGCAACGTTTCACTAGCTTGCTCACCTGATGCCTCCCTCAGAGCTCTCTAAATGCCGACGGCTGGTTTGCTCAACACAACCCAGCCTTACAAAATGCCATAATTCCGGCCAATCAGAGACGAGGCTGCTAAATTTTGATTGGCTGCCTTGACAACCAATCGCAACATTCCTTGCATTGCTGATGACAGCGGAAGAGGGAAAATACTGTACAGTGCATGCATAATTATTATGCAAGTTGATATTCTGATTATATT
>NW_015555867.1:4108-6219 GCF_001515605.1 Sinocyclocheilus anshuiensis
CGTGATTACGTAATGACGTCATCACGCAATGACATCACAACGTCATTTAGCAACTTTTAGCAACAAATCGACCTTCCTTTAGCAACTTCCCCTGAAAATTAGTTGGCAAAACTGGTTGGCATTTAGAGAGCACTGAGGGCGGTATCAAGGGAGCAAGCTAGTGAAACGTTGCACGCACAAAAGAGGTCTGCACAAATCCAAAAACTTATTTTAAATGCAAAATTGATTTTCGTGCACTCGAAATACTTTCTTCTTTGCGAGACAAACATTTTCTCCACAAAACTCAGATCACGCGTGTGCAAAACGCACTTTTGCGCGCTCAAAATATGATCTTTCGCGTGCAGAATTGTGGCAGAGATCCAACTCTATAGACATCACTCCACAAAACTCAGATCGCTCACTTGCACATTTGCGCTCTCAAAATATGATCTTTCGCACGCATTGTGGCAGAGATGTAACACACCGGTCCGTTGTACGGTCGGGTTTCATTACCGAAAACCTAGAGTGAGAAGGTCCAGCGGACAAAGGGAGGGAAATTTGAACGCTGGCAAAGCCAAAACGCCTCTGCAGTGAGACTGAAACTAGGTTCTACGAGGACTGACTAACGAGGAATCAGATACACACAAACGTGGGAAGACTGAGGACTGTGAAGTTAAGGTATTGTGAGTATAGTAAATATAGGTGTTGCGAGGAGCTTGGATTGGGATTATCGACCGACGGCCTGTATAGGTCCGGAACGATACTCTCACGAAGTTCCTTGCAGGATAAATGAGTGGGAAAATGTAGGAAAGGGAAAGAATGGAAAAAGTCGGAAAAGAAAGAAAAAAGAAACATCCAGCATTGAAGAATCGGAAAGTGAAGGGAAAGAGAATCAATGGATGCAAGGGTGTAATCTATGGAGTTCCCATTCATGTTAATATAAGAGAACTAGTGGAAAGCATTAAAGTGGAAAATGGCACAGTGAAAAGTGTAAGAAGAATGATGAAAGGGGTAAAGGAAAAGGAAACAGAATCTGTACTAATCGAATGTGAGGAGAAAGAGATACCCAAGCAGGTTTATTTTGGCTTTGTAAGATGTAAGGGAGTATGTAACAAAACCAATGAGATGTTACAAATGTCAAGAGTAACTGCTGATGCAGTTAAATTGGCTGGAAAGGAAAAACATAATTAGGAGGGAAGAGGGAATATAAAGCAAGGAAAAGTAAATGAGCAGCAAGATAAGAAGAATGCATGGAAAGAGAAGAAGAAACTGGTCACATTCATTGCAGGAGTAATAAATGCAACATTTGAAATAAAATCAAAAACAGAAAGGATTCAGGTGATTGTGAAAGCAGCAGAACATCATTTGGATATGATAGGACTGAAGTGGGAGGAAATAAATGATGAATTGAGGATGCAAGCAAGTCAAGATAATTCATGTGCTGGGTGATAATACTAATAATGTGAATTTTGCAATGGAATGCAAGAAGTCTATTGGCTATCGGACAAGACTTTAAGCAATTTGTTGCTAGTAGGAGAGAAGTACCTGAGGTTATATGTGTACAAGAGACTTGGTTAAAAACTCAATTCGATTTTGTCTTATATGATTATGCGGCAGTACAACATGATAGAAGAGAGAAGGGAGGAGGAGGATGTGCAACATTTATAAAACAGGGTGTATCATACCAAGTATTAGGTATAGGAAATGAACAAGAATATGTGGTAGTCAGTACTGGATCTTACACTAGTATCAAACAGCATTGCAGCAATATGTGATTGGTCAGTGTATAGAGAAGGAACAATTGGCAGTGATCATTACCCAGTATGGTGCAGAATAAATATAGAGGTAATATTAAGTATAGAAAATATAAGTGACAAGTGGAATCTTGGAAAAGCGGATTGGGGAAATTTTCAGGAGGAAAGTAATAGATATCTAAGTCAAACTAATTTTGAAATGTTGAAACATTAGATTACAAAATAAAGCAAGGTATAATATTAGCAGCAACAGAGGCTATCCCAAAGTATAAAAAATAAAAGGAAAATAATGCCGTAGTGGGATGATAAATGTAAGGAAGTAATTAAAAATAGGGGTAACACTTTACAATAACAGTACATGAATTATCATGTACTAAT
>NW_015555868.1:0-159 GCF_001515605.1 Sinocyclocheilus anshuiensis
TAAGAGGTTTTTCGATAATTATGGCCTATACGGCCCCTCATACTAAATGCCATGAGTGAAGGAGAGTCTGATGGTGGGGAGATAAGTAAAGCGTCGGCTCAGCATCTGACGGCGATCAATATATCATATTTAGACGTTTTATCCTAATGTTACTCATAA
>NW_015555868.1:293-21780 GCF_001515605.1 Sinocyclocheilus anshuiensis
TTTATTGTTCGCTTCTGTGTTGCTATTTATTCTAGCTGTTTCCTGAAGAAGAAAAAAATCCGATCTGATGTAATGAATAAAACCTTTTTATTTTATTTTTTGATTACCCAAAGTTTATTGGTGTTCTTCTTGTATAATTAAAATGATAAATTATATAACTAAACAAATTAATAATTAATTAGGTGAAGCTGTGCGCTTGAATTTGTCATGGCATCATCCTATGCAATGTGGTGAATTAGGCCTATTATTGCTCATTATTGTCTATAGGCTATTTTAGTCATTTAAATAACATAGGTTATCTTAATATATTGATTAATGACATTGTATTATAATAGCCTATTACACCACCCAAATATGTTTTTACTTCCTTCTAATTCTCGTTGTCAGTGCAGGCTTGTTTAGCTTAATATTGACCGTTATGAAAAGTGACTAGTGTAGCCTGCATAAAAAAGCCAACTATATACAGAAATATAGTTGATGACTAGACATAATCATTTCATGACTCAAGACACTTCTTTGTGAAGACAGTAGCATAATACAGTGAAATAATATGTTCTTTAGCCATTCAAAAACAGCTGTCATGTGTGTGGATAAAATTTACCCGCTGGCGCTTTTCATACAGTGACCCCTGGTGGTTCAAGTGTTAAAGGGAAGTCGTGGCCTAATGGTTAGAGAGTCGGACTTGTAACCCAAAGGTTGTGGGTTCGAGTCGTGTACCGGCAGGGATTGTAGGTGGGGGGAGTGAATGTACAGCGACTTCAATACCACGACTGAGGTGCCCTTGAGCAAGGCACCGAACCCCCAACTGCTCCCCGGGTGCCGCAGCAAAAAAAAATGGCTGCCCACTACTGTGTGTGTTCACGGTGTGTGTGTGTTCACTGCTGTGTGTGTGCACTTTGGATGGGATAAATACAGAGCACTAATTCTGAGTATGGGTCACCATACTTGGCCACATGTCACGTCACTTTCACACTTCACTTAAAGCATCTTAGTGGCGGAGGAATGAGGTCATAGCTCATATATCCAACATACTTTGGAAGGCAAATTTTCTTCGTCGAATTTCATCACAATTGACAAACTATCAGTTCTCTCACCATTACGAGTTGTTTTAAGGCACCTAGCCTGTTATTTTCCCTCCAGGTTTTCCTTAATCTGCTCCATTGATATGTTAGTAGGAATCCCAGTAATCACTCCTTGTTTCATCCTGTTCTTTTCAAAAATTGTTCCCTGTACCTTTCTCCCTTCAGTTTCATTTATTTTGGCAGCCTTTCCTTGCTGTTTGCCATCTTTGCAAAATATCAATAATGACCCATTACGCATTACTTTTGCACTTTTGACTCCTACCAGTTTATTTATTTCTTTAGTTAATTGAATTGGATTCCATTCACCAAATGAAGCACCATCTTGATCCAACTTCAAGTATACCTTGTGTTCTTCGATACGATCTCTATCTTCAGCTAACTTTTGCTCAATATCTGTACATTCCGAAATAGAGCTTTCATTTAGCTGTTTTTGCTTTTTACGTTTTCGCCTACCATTTACTTTTGGTACACTATTCCAACCTTCGTCCTTCCCGCCTGCTTCTTCCATCTCCTTCTATCCCACTTCCTGACCTACTCCCTTCTGCCATCTCCTGTCCATTCACAGTCTGGTCCTCCAAGCACCGCCTTGGATCTGGGCAAAATTTAAAAACGCAAGTAAAATTATATTGCACAAAATTTAAAAATGAAAGCAAAGTTTTCAGAATAGCAAACAATGGTCATGGACCAAAAAATAATATTTGTAAATCAAAAATGTAATAACGCATTTAAAAAAATAATAAGTACGAATCAAAACTTTAAACTAATTTAAAATCATATTGCACAAAACTGAAATATTAATGCAAAATTATCCGAATTGCACACAAAATCATGTTTTCCTTTCTTATATTTCTCTGTTTTTTGTGCTCTCAGACATTTTCTGCACATATTTTTATTTTTTGTATGCTTATACTGTTTTTCCCTTTGCTCTTTATTCCACGTTCTGCGCTTCTTCTTCCAAATGTTGCGGTTAGAGTTTCATGTAAATCAGGGAGGGCTAAAACATCATCATTGGTCCACTGGATCTAGATTGACAACTCCTCCTCTAGCCAATCAGTCGAAGAGGGGCGGTGACGTCACTACAATGCGCCTCATTACTGCCGATGCTCAAGCTAGCTTTGTCCCAAACTGAAGTGTGTGGACTCCAGAGTGCGCATGTGAAGTGCAACTGTGTCACAGCGGCGCGACGAAGGCTGTCCCAAACTGAAGTGTGCGGACTCCGAAGTGCGCATTTTAAGTGAAATTGCATCACAGCGTCACAACATAAACTGTCCCAATTCAGAATGCACCCTCCGAAGACCGCATTCCAAGGCCGATTGCATCACCGCGGTGCCAGGAAAGCTGACGTATTTCGAAAGCGACTTCAAATGCACCCTCCATTTCCCAGGAAAATGGTGGCTGCGTCCGAAACCGCCTACTCAATGAGTAGGTACTTAATTTCAATAAGTACTTACTTAACAAGCGCTAAAAGAGTAGGTACTCTACAGCCAAATCTCCTTATGAATGCGATCCAGTCATCATCCGCCATGTTGACGTTATCATGTGATCTACGATGTTACAAGCACAACAACTTAAAAGATAAGAGTGACAGGTTTAATTGATCTCTCTGTAAATATTGTGATGTTTATGAAATTTCCTCATTTTGTGGTCTTGTTGAAGAAACAGCTGCCCTTTTATTGTGATTGTAGTATAACCAATAAATTTTGGGTTGATTTAAAACAAATAATTTTTAACCCTACTAATGTCACCCACAGATTAATCCTTAAGTATATTATTTTTCCTTAAGAAAACCCAAAATCGTTATCTCTTGAATATGTTGTTACTTTATCTTATTTTTTATTTTTCATCCACGAGCAAAACCGGCTTAAATCTCCTGTTTTCCTATTGTTCTTGTTGAATTTAACTCTCTTGTTTCATCTCTCCGGCTTATAAACAACAACAACAAATGCAATATTTTGATGCATTGATAATATATGAATATTATGATTATTCAAAGATATTTGACCTTGTCATTGTGCCTTTTTTTTCTGTGTATATAATCTCATACTATGATGTATGCAAACCCATTATATGTATGTTTTCTGCTGTTTGTCATTATGATTGTTCATTGTTAAAGATACAACCATCGTTCCCTGAGCTTGTATGTAATTATAAGTTCTGCAGTAATAATTAAAAAAAAAAGAACATAAGAGGGACAGGTGTACTAACATCTCGTAGCATCAGTAACTCCACAACCGTACCTAGTACGGTTTTCCTCAGTGTTTGCAATATTTGTAATATAATCTGCACAAAGGAGATGTCGATCAGCTGCTAGAAGATCTCGCCTTTTGGAGAAGAAAAATGTAAGTATTACTACTTATAAATTAAGATTACCCCAGAATGCATTGCTAGCCCACCCCAACACTTATGAACAATAATAATGATAAATGCTAAAACAAGCAAAATATAATTTGTTTTGTCATATGCCATAGCTATGCATGACTACACACTAGACAAACGCAGCCAAGGTGAATACATTTCAATTTTCAGTCAAGTAATGAATTAATGCACAAGTTAATGAAACAAAATATTTTATTTACTGACAACAGGAAACATGAATAAATAAAAGTAACCATGACAATAAATAAATACAAGTCATCGACACATGAAATAAAGCTTTATTCAAACACTTGTATTTACAAGCGGTGAATCCACATCCTACTGTCATCTCAACACAGCTGTGCCAGTTCTGCAGCTGACCACCGTGTCCACCTTCACCTGTCTCTGCCATCCATCACGTCCCTCACTGCTGCTTTCAGACTGAATCTGATTATGGATGAGAAAGGGACATCAAGGCTGTCGTTGCCTGAGTGCACAGAAGATGAGAAAGACCATGATGACACCCCTGAACCACACAACCCTGAACAAGAGCAGGAGAACATGTGAGGGACAATCTGGCTGCTGCTCCGTCTGCTCCAAACATTCGTGTGCCTGCTCTCCATGAGTATGACTATCTGTAAAACATTTAAACAGAATAAAACATTTTACAATTAATGTTGTACAATTACATGCTAATTTTTTTTCATAGCTTCTTTACTTTTGTGGTGTAGTGGGCTAAAGCACTAAGCTAGTAAGCAGAAGGTTAGTGGTTCGATCTCTGCAGTCGTCACCACTGGTTGTGTCCTAGAGCAAGGCTCTTTACTCCAGGTTGCTGCAGAGGGATTTGGGGTCCCTGTAATAAGAGCACTGCAAGTCACTTCGGCTAAAAGTGTCTGATAAATGTAAATGTGATTTTTGTACATCCTTTTTTGTGTCTTGGGCACAAATGCTCAATAAAGCTGCTTATTTCTTAAAGTTTATTTCTTCAAGGTACTAATATGTCTGATATTAATTTAGTGACACTCTTATGGAAATATGATAATATTTTGTAATTATCATTTAAATCTGTCTAATTTTTAAACTTTCTTGTCATAAATCAACATCTCAGGAAAATGTTATGGGGTTTCAAATCAAAATATGACTTTCTGTTACGAAACAGGATGTTGATTTCATACATGTCATCATATGAGGACACTGGGACTAAAAGTGTTACGGGGCTGACAAGACTTGAGATGTGCGGATCCATGTGCAAGCTTTATTCTTAACAGAAGACAGAGACGTGGTCATAGAACAGGCATGGGTCAGATAATGGCAGACAGGTATATGGTGGGCAAGACACAAGAATAAACTTAAGGCTAGCGGAGGTCAACGATTGGCAAACAGAATCAAAGGGGCGAGACTAGAGGGATAAACCAGGTAAACAGGCAAGGATCAAAGACTAAGAAAACATACAGGGCAAGACTAGGCTAGGACTAGGAATGAACGAGGCCTCTGTAGAGTAGCTATCACTACGGGCGATAAGCGCATACACTAAGAGGAACCTACAAGGCACGACTATCCAGTACTCGGCAGGTTGATAGGAGACGGATAGAGTGTTAAATAGTGAGTGAGTGATATGATACAGTTGTGTGCAATCAGTGCTGTGTGCAATCAGTGTAATGAATGATGGGAAATGTAGTCCGGGGTGATATGCAACAGTGTGTAGTGCAAAACTAAAAATGTATTGGTGATTTAAAAAAGCTATTGTTTTTGCCTATGCATGTTCATTCATATCTTTTTATTTTCTTTTTTTTAATTGAGTCCCGATGTCCTCTACCGAGGACATAGCATAATTTATGAGTGAAATATCTTTTTTTTTTTAATGCTCTAAACAATTTAAAGACATGAAAAAACTATTTTTTTCCTAAAAATCTTTTCTCGGGTCTTAAGAGGTTAAGATTTAAAAGATGTTTTATTCATTTCTGTAGTATACCCACTCAAAGCCTTTGATGGCAGCATTCCTTCATCAGTCACTCTGCACCGGATAAACACACCAGACAGCAGACCGTTTCGGCCCAGATCCGGCCCACATCTGGCCCGCATGGATTTCACATGGGCCAGATGTGGGCCGGATCTGGGCCAACACTATGTTGCTGTCTGGGGTTTCATGCATTTGAAACGAGTTCTAATGTGCAACGAAATCTTTATATGTTTATTTATGTAAATTCTGCGTGTTTTAATCAGAGACTGTATAAGGTTTTAATGAGCGTGCGCTGAACTTTGGAGTAGCAATCAAACACTGGAGGCTGAGGGAGTTGCAATGGAAACGGGCGACTGACAACACTGAAAAGCTGCACGCTCCATCTCTCGCTGCTGTTTTCAGTGCTTTCGGTAAAGCTGGGCTCACACTAAAGGAGTTTTAAAATCCTAACCGATTATAAAATCTGGTTGAAAAGATGTTTTATTCATTTCTGTAGTATACCCACTCAAAGCCTTTGATGGCAGCATTCCTTCATCAGTCACTCTGCACCGGATAAACACACCAGACAGCAGACCGTTTCGGCCCAGATCCGGCCCACATCTGGCCCGCATGGATTTCACATGGGCCAGATGTGGGCCGGATCTGGGCCAACACTATGTTGCTGTCTGGGGAGAATCTGTGCAGATTATCTTCTCTCAAATCTTAAGATTTCTTCTCTTCTTTATACTTAATTTTAAGCGGTTTCTATAGTGTGATCTTAATGACAAATGTCGAGAGCGCATAATGTTACGCGATCCATGTAACGTGTGAGCAAGAATCTCACCGCAAGAATCCGCAAGCGGATTTCCTTCACTCATACAAAACTGGACGTGTGCTTTTAACTATACATAAAAGCCGGGCTCACACTATAGGAGTTTTAAAGTCCTAACCGATTATGAAATCTCGTTGCAGCACACACATAAGGAGAATCTTTGCAGATTATCTTCTCTCAAATCTTAACATGCACACACTACAAGATTTTAACATCATGGCACATCACACACTACAAGATATTATTAAGATTATCATGCCAGAGGGAGTGGCTCACGTGATCGCCTCGTGACCAGGGGCGTGTCTACGTGGTGGCCAGGGGTGGCACCGGCCAATTTATTTTATGAATTGGCTCTGCTGTCGCTCAGATAGGCCTATTGCGTGTACACGCTCAAACGTTGTCCTCGCATCACTGAACGAACACCAGATGAGCTTTTTTTTCTAATTCAGGTGAAGCGTAGCCAAGGCTTTTCTTACTAAAATGGAAGCAAGCTGGTTATAGTCAGCCTTCTGTATTTATTTATTTAATTATTTAATACTTATTTTAGTTAAGTGCTTAAATTGTAAATATGCATTTATTCACTTTGGTGACGTACGTGTGCTTACTGGAGCTCCCCTGTTCTATTATAAGTAATAAAACATGTTTTTACAGCAAAATCACAAATATACTATACTATACTGTCTACCCAGTTAGCAAGCAGACGTTGATTCAACGTCGATTTTAGGTTGTAAAGGTCAGTAGCGGTCGTCAATCAAATTTCGATGTTGAATCAACGTTCACTATTTGGTCGGAACATCAGAACGTTATTTCGCCGAAAATAAAACATCGATTCAACGTCGAAATCACGTTGGCTTATCAACCGATACAGCCGACGCATCTGATCGAAATCATAACGGCTGATACAGTTTGAAACTTGGTTAGAGGAATCGGAGATCTGTGCGTGTGCTCCCACAGAGAGGAAAAGGGTAACTAAATGTATTTTTATTCATTATTTTATATAGTGGTTTGTCCTTCTGTCACTGAATATTAGGCTACTTAAACTCTGAAGTGGAATATGAACGTTTTAAAAACAATGACTCACAAAACATTTTAACTTGAGCTTTGTCGAATGTATGAACAGTCTGTTAGCCCAACACGTAGCAAGTTTTATATATACATAGAAAACAAGATAGAAAAAGAATAGAGAAAGGTAGTGTTAGAGGCCTTTTTTTTTTTTAAAGAAAACAAGCAGTTAGAAAACAAATAGAGTGCAAGTCTTAAAGGGTCAAGTGTTTTCTTTTTTTTAATAATAAAAAACCCTGTAAATCCTACTGTACACTCTAAAAAATGCTGGGTTGTTTCAACCCAACTTTGGGTCAAATATGGACTAACCCATTTATCTAGTGCATTTGTATTTTGTTGTTTTTGTAGGCTATACAATAAAAGCGTACCAACCAGAAATAATCACTGAGGGTGCTGCTGACATTAGTGAGGGTGCTCTAATCTTAATGCACATTTTCACATATTTTGTCCCATCTATTCCAAGACAGCAGACAGTTTCGGCCCAGATCTGGCCCACATCTGGCCCGCCTAAATGTATTTTTATTCATTATTTTATGTAGTGGTTTGTCCTTCTGTCACTGAATATTAGGCTACTTAAACTCTGAAGTGGAATATGACCGTTTTAAAAACAATGACTCACAAAACATTTTAACTTGAGCTTTGTCGAATGTTTAATGTTTATTCGTTTTGTTCTGCAGACATGTGTTGCACCACTGGCAAGCCAATAGTCAGTCCAGTGTTTACTAGTGTTGGGTCGTTCTTGAACGATTCGTTAATTTTGAACGAATATTTAATGTGAGATTGTGATCAGCACAGAACAAAAACTGGTGTGTGTCGCATGCAGTAGCTAGGTATGTACCTGCGCTATGCAGAATAACATAATGCAATCTGAGAAGGGAGACAATTTACTGTTGTCACTTGGAATGTTAAAGGTCTGAATCAACCAGTCAAAAGGGGTAAGGTGCTGGCACATTTAAAATTTTTCTTCAAGAAACGTACCTAAATAAAAATTAATATATTAAGCTAAGGTGTAGGTGGACTGGTCAAATGTACCATGCTACATGCGCAGTTAGGTCAAGAGGAGTGGCCATTCTCTTCAGAAAAGGCACACCGTTTATGCATAAGTCAATTATTGCGGATAAAGAGGGCAGGTACTTAATAATAGTTGGAGAACTGTACTCCCTACCCATAACATTGGTAAATATTTATGGACCTAATACGGACTCGCCCTCATTTTATAAACATGTTTTCGCTCAGATCTAAATTTAGTTTTGGATCCATATTTAGATCGTTCGTCTTCTCGCAGAGCTCCTCCTTCAAATTCCAGTATTTTTCTGAAAGAATATTGTAATAACTCTAATCTGTTTGATATTTGGAGAATTTTTAATCCACAAGACAGAGCTCTTTTCATTCTAATGTTCATAATGTATATACACGAATAGATTACTTCTTGGTAGATGCTAAATTGATGCCACTCACTAGTAAAGTCGTGTATTATGACATAGTGATCTCAGATCATGCTCCTCTTCTTTTAACGTTTCTAGCATGCCTCAGTGTGATAGGATATGGAGACTTGACCCACAGCTCCTAAAGCAACCAAAGTTTTGTGGCTTTATAAGAGAACAAATCTCCTTTTTCTTTGAGATGAATGATCGCCTTGAAACGTCCCCCTTAATACTTTGGGAGACTATGAAACCTTATATCAGGGGTTGTATTATTTCTTACCAGGGAAGAAGAGAAAAGGGGCTAAATTGGTAGAGCTGGAACAGCAAATAAATTGTTTAGATAAAGAAAACGCTGTACATCCATCCATAGAGACTTATATGAAAATACTTTCATTATGATTTAAACATAATCAGATACTTTCAGATCAGAGGATTCCTATACACGCAACAAAAAATTTTTTGAATTTCGTGACAAACCCCACAATCTGCTGGCAAGACAAATTAGAAAAATAGAAAGGGAGCGAACCATAAGTAAAGTCAAGTCAGAAAACGGTGGCATTTCAATGAGAGATTCAAACAATTCTACGAAGAATTATACTCTTCTAGGTCCTTAAATGATGATCTGGTTGTCAAAAACTTCCTGGACAGTTGTGACCTTATCACTTTAGTCCAGGAAGATCGTAATGCTTAGCTTTCGGTTTCAGAAATATTAGGTACTATCAAGACAATGAAATGTGGGAAAGCCCCTGGCCCAAATGGCTATTCCAGTGAGTTTTATAAAGAATTTGGCGATCTCCTCTTACCAATCAGCGGGAACCCTTCATTTATCCCTTCTACTATGGATGCTGCTTTTACAAAATGGAGGGACTTAGGTCTTCAGACTATTGGAAACCTATTCATAGATGGCACTAATGCCTCCTTTAGACAGCTACAGGATCAATATGGTTTGCATGCAGTTAACTTTTTTAGATATTTGCAGATTAGGGATTACGTAAGAAAGCACATACCCTGTATTAATGAGGCTACTCCTGCTAGTTTGGATGATCTCTTGGGGCTTGGAGGTGGGGTCAGTCATCTGATATCTTTACTGTACAACTCATTGTTATCAAAGAACTTACAGAGGTTTTTGCAGTGGGAGCAAGAATTGGGGGAGGAGATATGTTCAGAATCCTGGGCTGATGCACTAGAGAATATTCATACATGCTCTGTCAACTCTAGGCATTGCCTTATACAATTTAAGATTATCCATCGACTCCATTATACTAAAACAAAATTATATAGACTTTTTCCAGATGTCCGAAAATTCATTAGCCTAGCCTATTTGTTATGAAGTTGATTTAAGAGTTAAAAGTCAAGAAATAATTAAATTAGCCTGTAGGCTATAGATCTATAGGCTAATTTTCTTCACTTTTATTAGACTGCAGATTGGAAAAAAATAATTCTTGATAATCTTTAAAATGAGAGAAATCACTGATATAATTTAGGCTACTTGTTTCGACTGCAGAAAAAACGAAACCATTTTAATGTGCAGTGTTAACTTGTGAATTAAATAAAAAACAATAAATAAATCACAACAAGAACAATAGTTTTTTTTTTCTTGTAATCAAGAAAAAATATTTGACAAAATTTCAAAATTAATGCTGAATGATATTTGACAGGGAACACATGCTCTGTCAACTCTAGGCATTGCCTTATACATCAATTTAAGATTATCCATCGACATTATACTAAAACAAAATTACATAGACTTTTTCCAGATGTCTCCCCATATTGTGACAAATGTCAGACTGATTTAGCCACTCCCTTGCATATGTTCTTTGTTCTAAGTTAATCTCATTCTGGACTGAAGTATTTAAAACTCTGTCAGATATTTTACACCGTGTATTAGAGCCCGACCCACTCCACTTCTTGCGATATTTGGAATTTCTGATAAAATCATGTCTCTTAAAAAATCTGAACAACAGTTGCTGTCCTATGTGCTGTTCTATTGTGGCAAATAAACTTATCCTAAGGTTTTGGAAAACGACAGAAACCCCATCAGCTAAACTTTGGTTGGAAGAAATGATTAAGGTACTACATTTGGAAAAAATTAGATTCCTGTTGATAAATAAATTTGATAAGATTTGGTCTCCTCTTCTCCTATATCTTGATAATGCAGGCTGAGTAATCATGCGGTGTACCGCACCATTAGTGTGTTATGTTGTAATCAAGAAAAAATATTTGACAAAATTTCAAAATGAATGCTAAATGATATTTGACAGTGAACGCATCTCCACTGCATAGCAGCATACAATCGATGTCAGTCGCGAATATTAAACATGTTTTAGGCTATAATGCGTGGCTTGCGTGTTTCACCAGCTCCGTTCCCATGGACACCTTTTGTTTGATCTAATTCTGGATATTTCCAGCCTAAGACTGTGTGATCAGCGGATTAACCCGTATATAAAGCTGTGTCTGCACCAAGAGAACCCATTACGGGAAGTGGCGCGAGGCGACAAATCTTCTACAGTAACTGATGTGGTCTCATTCGCAAGTCGCGAATATTAAACATGTTTTAGGCTATAATGCGTGGCTTGCGTGTTTCACCAGCTCCGTTCCCATGGACACCTTTTGTTTGATCTAATTCTGGATATTTCCAGCCTAAGACTGTGTGATCAGCGGATTAACCCGTATATAAAGCTGTGTCTGCACCAAGAGAACCCATTACGGGAAGTGGCGCGAGGCGACAAATTTTCCACAGTAACTGATGCCTCCTTCTATCCCGAATCTTTGAAACATGCGTTGTATGCGTTGAAAGTGAAACCTAAAAAACAGCACGCATAAGAAAGCGATTGCAGGCTTTCGCAAGTTTCAGCAAATGCACGCGATCACAGATTGCAGGCTTCCCAGCCAAAACAAACTCAGATTTTGGCCATATTGCCCCTCTAAATCATTCATCCCACACTATCAACAGGCGCATCATGTAGGCATCATGTACACTTCTTGTACTTCGTTTGGGCACCACAAGGTGTCACTGTGGCCTCAAAGCTTACCCCTCGCCTGCTCTGGCTCAATTGCTATTCCTGAGGTAAAACACGCCCTCCTCATTACCCTACGGACAAAGAAAGGTAGAAATAAATAAATGTGAAAATAAATAAATGTAAAAATAAAGAAATGTAGAAATAAAGAAATGTGGAAAGAAAGAAAGAAAGAAAGAAATACGTAAATAAATACATAAAAGTGGAAATAAATAAATAAATTAAAGAAAAAATAAATAAATATGGAAAAAAAAAATACATCAATAAGGAAATAATATTATAAATAATTATTTATTTTTGCTGTTTTACTTTTCTTTGTATATTTATTTGTATAGTTATTTATTTATATTTGCTTTTTTATATTTCTTTTAACATTTCTTTTGGCATTCCATACTCATATGATGAAAAGCTTTTTTCTCAGTGAGAGATAGTTGGATCATGCAATGTTAATAAGGGTAAAACTTGCCCACTTGAAAGATCATTCTTACATGTGAAGTGAAAACTTATTTGCAATGTACAAAGACAGTTCTTGATGTGTTAGTTTTATGCACAACAAAGTTATATTAGTGCTTCAATGCACAGCAAGGTTAGTTTAGAGCTTCTATGAACAGTAAGTCTGTGTCAGTGCTTCTAAGCAAATGAAGACAAAGCAAGCAATCATATTATGCAAAGCATATTTCTTAATGTGTTAGAAGTTAATTGCACAACACCTTATGTTAGAGCTTCAATGCACAGCAAGATTAGTTTAGAGATTCTATTAACAGTAATTCTCTGTCAGTGCTTCTAAGCAAAAGAAGAGAATGCAATCACACATATGCTGTAAAGCTTCATTCTCAGTAAGAGGTAGTTCGTTTATGCAATGTTAATGGTAAAGCTTGCCCATAAGAAAGATGTTTCTTTCATGTGAAATGAAATCTTATTTGCAATGCAGAAAGACAGCTCTTAATGTGTTAGAAGGTTTATGCACGACAAGTTATGTTAGAAGTTCATTGCACAGCAAGATTAGTTTAGAGCTTCTATTAAAAGTAATTCTGTTTTAGTGCTCCTAAGCACTGTAAGTTATGTTAGAAGTTCATTGCACAGCAAGATTAGTTTAGAGCTTCTATTAAAAGTAATTCTGTTTTAGTGCTCCTAAGCACTGTAAGTTATGTTAGAAGTTCATTGCACAGCAAGATTAGTTTAGAGCTTCTATTAAAAGTAATTCTGTTTTAGTGCTCCTAAGCAAAGGAAGAGAATGCAAGCACACATATCCTGTAAAGCTTCATTCTCAGTGAGGGATAGTTGGTTTATGCAATGTTAATGTTAAGCTTGCCGATAAGAAAGATGTTTCTTCCGTGTGAACTGAAATCTTATTTGCAATGCAGAAAGACAGCTTTTAATGTGTTAGAATTTTATGCACGTCAAGTTATGTTAGTGCTTCAGTGTACAGCAAGGTTAGTTTAGAGCTTCTATGAACGTTAGTGATTCTAAGCAAATGAAGAAAATGCAAGCAACCATATGATGCAAAGCATATTTCTTAATGTGTTAGAATTTCATTGCACAACATGTTATGTTAGAGCTTCATTGCACAGCAAGATTAGTTTAGAGATTCTATTAACAGTAATTCTGTGTCAGTGCTTCTAAGCAAAAGAAGAGAATGCAATCACACATGTGCTGAAAAGCTTAATTCTCTGTGAGAGGTAGTTGGCTTATGCAATGTTAAGGGTAAAGCTTGCACATCCTGTAAAGCTTCATTCTCAGGCAGAGATAGTTGGTTTATGGGACTGAGGTTAATATGATGTTGGAGATGGGAATAGTAGAGCCCTCTCAGAGTAAATGGTCAAATCAGGTCTCATTCTTCTGGTTCCAAAGAAGGAAGGCGGAGTGAGATTTTGTACAAACTTTAGGAAGCTTAATAGTGTGCTCAATGCTCCGCATAGACGAACTAATGGAAAGATTGGGTAAAGCACATTATATGACCACCCTCGACTTATGTAAAGGATATTGGCACGTGCCACTCGAACCCTTCTGCAGGCCATAAACTGCTTTCCGTACCCCTACTGGGTTGTATCAGTACAGCGTAATGCCTTTTGGGTTACATGGAGCCCCAGCAACCTTTCAGAGACTTATGGATGGAGTACTTGCTGGGTGTGATCAATATGTGGCAGCATGTTTGGATGATGTGGTGACATATAGTGTCAGATGTTTTAGGCACAACAAGTTATGTTAGTGCTTCAATGCACAGCAAGATTAGTTTAGAACTTCTAAGAACAGTAATACTATGTTCCTGCTTTTTTTCTCAGTGAGAGATAGTTGGATCATGCACCGTTAAGGGTAAAACTTGCCCACTTGAAAGATGTTTCTTACATGTGAAATAAAATCTTATTTGCAATGCAGAAAGACAACTCTTAATGTGTTTGAAGTTTAATGCACCTCAAGTTATGTTAGTGCTTCAATGCACAGCAAAATTAGTTTAGAACGTCTAAGAACAGTAATACTATGTTCGTGCTTCTAAGCAAATGAAGAGAATGCAGGCACTCATATGATAAAAAGCTTATTTCTCAGTGAGAGATGTTGGATCCTGCAATGTTAAGGCTAACGCATTCCAAAATGAAAGATGATTCTTACATGTGAAGTGAAAACTTATTTGCAATGAACAATGTAGCGAATCAGCTCATAGGGAAATATGAATAATTAATCATAACTAGTTATAATTAATTATAAATATTTAGATCCGCTGTAGATATTTACTTGACCACTCAGGGTCAACTGTCTGTAAATTCTAAGAATGTTAATTTCCTGGTTAAGGGAAATCACTTTCTTACTGTACAATTCTACATAGAGCTTGTAGCATAAATCTGCATGATTAAGTGACTCCAGTTATGAGCAAACAATGAACAAAGACATTTATCATTGTGTTAGAAGTTTAGTTAGTACTTCAATGCACAGCAAGGTTAGCTTAGAGCTTCTAAACATTAATGCTTCTAAACAAATTAAGAAAATGCAAGTAACCATATGATTCAAAGCATATTTCTTAATGTGTTAAGAGATGTAATATGTTGTTTAGAGCTTCTATGAACAATAATACAGTGTTAGGGCTTCTAAGCAAATGAAGAGAATGCAAGCACTCAAATGATGTAAAGCATATTTCTCAGTGAGAGGTAGCTGGTTTATGCAATGGTAATGGTAAAGCTTGCCTAAATGAAAGATATTTCTTCCATGTGAAATGAAATCTTATTTGCAATGCAGAAAGAGCTTTTAATGTGTTAGAATTTTATGCACCTCAAGTTATGTTAGTGCTTCAGTGTACAGCAAGGTTAGTTTAGAGCTTCTATGAACAGTAACGTTAGTGATTCTAAGCAAATGAAGAAAATGCAAGCAACCATATGATGCAAAGCATATTTCTTAATGTGTTAGCATTTCATTGCACAAGATGTTATGTTTAGAGCTTCAATGCACAGCAAGATTAGCTTAGAGAGTCTATTAACAGTAATTCTGTGTCAGTGCTTCTTAGCAAAAGAAGAGAATGCCATCACACATATACTGTAAAGCTTCATTCTCAGTGAGAGGTAGTTATGCAATGTTAAGGGTAAAGCTTGCCCAAATAAAAAAATATTCTTACATGTGAAATGAAATCTTATTTGCAATGCAGAGAGACAATTCTTATGTGTTAGAAGGGTTATGCACACAAGTTATGTTAATGCTTCAATGCACAGCAAGGTTAGTTTAGAGCTTCTATGAACAGTAAATAAGTGTAAGGGCTTCTAAGCAAATTATGAGAATGCAAGCACTCAAATTATGAAAAGCATATTTCTCAGTGAGAGATAGTTGGTTTTTGCAAAGGTAATGGTAAAGCTTGCCCATAATAAAATTGTTTCTTACATGTGAAATGAAATCTTATTTGCTTAATGTGTTAGAAATTTTATGCACCTCATGTTATGTTAGTGCTTCAGTGTACAGCAAGATTGGATTAGAGCTTCTATGAAAAGTAATACTGTGTTAGTGCATCTAAACAAATAGAGACTGCAGGCACTCATAAGATGAAAAGCTTATTTCTCAGTGAGGGTTAGTTGGATGATGCAATGTTAAGACCAAAGATTAACCATATAAAAGATGTTTCTTGCATGTGAAATGAAATCGTATCTTCAATGCAGAACGACATGTCCTAATGTGTAAGAAGTTTTATGCACAACAAGTTCTAGAACTTCTGTGCACAGCAAGATTAGTTTTGAGCTTCTATGAAGAGTAATCCTGTTTTAATGCTCCTAAGCAAAGGAAGAGAATGCAAGCACACATATCCTGTAAAGCTTCATTCTCAGTGAGAGATAGTTGGTTTATGCAATGTTAATGGTTAAGCTTGCCGATGAGAAAGATGTTTCTTCCATGTGAACTGAAATCTTATTTGCAATGCAGAAAGGCAGCTTTTAATGTGTTAGAATTTAATGCACCTCAAGTTATGTTAGTGCTTCAGTGTACAGCAAGGTTAGTTTAGAGCTTCTATGAACAGTAACGTTAGTGATTCTAAGCAAATGAAGAAAATTCAAGCAATCATATGATGCAAAGCATTTTTCTTAATGTTTTAGAATTTCATTGCACAACAAGTTATGTTAGAGCTTCAATGCACAGCAAGATTAGTTGAGAGATTCTATTACCAGTAATTCCGTGTCAGTACATCTTAAGCAAAAGAAGAGAATGCAATCACACATATGCTGAAAAGCTCAAGTCCCTGTGAGAGGTAGTTGGTTTATGCAATGTTAATTAGAAAAGAAAGATAATAAGAAAGATTTTTCTTACACGTGAAATGAAATCTTATTTGCAATGCAGAAAGACTGCTCTTAATGTGTTAGAAATTTTATGCACCTTAAGCTACATTAGTGCTTCAGTGTACAGCAAGATTGGTTTGGAGCTTCTCTGAACAGTAATACTGTGTTAGTGCTGCTAAGCAAATGAAGAGAATGCAAGGACTCATATGATGTAAAGTATATTTGTTAATGTGCAAGAAGTTTTATACACAACAAATGTTATAATATATAATTTATAATTTATAATTTATATAATAATATAACAAATAGCAAGATTAGTTTAGAGTTAGTTTAGAGCTTCTATGAAAAGTAAATTTGTGTTAGTGCTTCTAAGCAAAAAGAGAATGCAGGCACTTATAAGATGAAAAGCTTATTTCTCAGTGAGAGATAGTTGGATCTAGACCAAAGATTGCCCATATAAAAGATGTTTCTTAGATGTGAAAAGAAATCTTATTTTCAAAGCAGAATTTTCTTACTAATGTGTAAGAAATTTTATGCACAACAAATTATATATTATATATATTCAGTGCACAGAAAGATTAGTTTAAAGCTTCTATGAAGAGTAATACTGTAATTATAACTAAATAACTAAAGTATTAAGCAAAGGAAGAGAATGCAAGCACACATCCTGTAAAGCTTCATTCTCAGGCAGAGATAGTTGGTTTATGGGACTGAGGTTAATATGATGTTGGAGAGGTGTTGTAATGTAAAATATGTGGAAAAAAATATGTATTTCGAACAACCTAGTATGCTTCTTATTTTGATTTATTTCTTGTTTTTCATTTCTGCAGTCGAAGAATGTATAGCCTAAATTATGTCAGTGATTTCTCTCATTTTAATGATTATCAAGAATTATCTTTTTTCGATCTGCAGTCTAATATTTAATGTTCTAAAAAAACCCGCTCATTCAATAATGTGCATTCATTGCATGGACGGGGCAAGAGCATATAAGCGTCTAAAATGCACTTTACAGTTCAGTTGAAAGTTTACCCTTTCGGCTTGCTGTTAATGCTGAATATATGAAAACTGAAAGTAAAGAGTTTGTGCGATGAAAGTTGCGTTCGTCACTATAGCAACAGTCGACTGTAAGAAACAGCGTT
Source organism: Sinocyclocheilus anshuiensis (assembly GCF_001515605.1). NCBI lineage: Eukaryota > Metazoa > Chordata > Actinopteri > Cypriniformes > Cyprinidae > Sinocyclocheilus > Sinocyclocheilus anshuiensis. The sequence continues at coordinate 17,886 of NW_015555868.1, forward strand.
CTCCTTCTATAACGTAAACGACCAGTGAAGCAAACTATTTGACTTTTTTTGTCAAATTCCGCAGTTTTGAATAGAAAGTAGGTCTGTTATTTATGTTATTCATGTAGCCTAATTCATAATTTGTTAGGACAATATAATTTTTCTGTTTTGCATTTTCAACAATATTTTAAAATAAAAACATTGTTTGCAGTTCAGATTGATTAATTTACAAAAATTCTAAATCTTGTTCTTTTACTGTTCTTTTTTCTTCTTTTAATTTATTCCCCCCAATCCATTTAAATACTTTATTTATTTAGTTTCTTTAAATAAGTACCATTACCATAAAGGTCTGGGCTGCGTTTCCCGAAATCTTTTTAACGCTATGTCGTTCGTAAGTTATACCTTAAGTTGTACCTTTACGTTAATACGTGTTTCCCGAAACGTTCTTAGTTAAGCATACCTTCCGTAAGTCATTCGTTCGTAAGGTTAGTCTGGACCACTCTTACCTATACCTTATCGCTGTTCACAGTTCACTCCGCTAGTGGCCACCACTTTATTTCTTGTTTTTCATTTCTGCAGTCGAAGAATGTATAGCCTAAATTATGTCAGTGATTTCTCTCATTTTAATGATTATCAAGAATTATCTTTTTTCGATCTGCAGTCTAATAAAAGTTCATAAAAAAATTTGCCTATAGCCCTATCTATACAGGCTAATTTAATTTTTTCTTCACTTTTAACTTCTTAAAATTTGTTATGAATATTAAATCAACTTTAGGCTAGGCTAAAGAATTTTCTTCATAACGAATATATGAACATAACGAATAGCCTAGCTATACTTCAAAACGAAGTTTTCATAAATAAATTCATAAATCACAAATATGTTGAAATAAAATTATATATATACAGTATCTCACAGAAGTGAGTACACCCCTGACATTTTTGTAAATATTTTATTATATCTTTTAATGTGTCAGAATAGCTACCATGTCAAAAGATACAATTCTACAAAAATGTCGCCTGCCACGGGAACAAATTCAGCAGGCGGCTCTCCGTTTTTATGTTTTCTGGAGGTGGTTGTGGATGGATATGGGCTGGGACACTTAATCCCCATCGCCAACCCATCAGCGCTCGACCAGGACTTCATAATATATATGAACATGATAATATAAATGACTCATTCAAAAGCAAGCGAAGCCTAAAAGCCAGTTAATGTAGCTGACTAAGGCGGAATACTTTTGGCCATATATGTGTGTGTGTGTGTGTGTGTGAGTTAGTGTGTGTGTGTGTGGGTGTGTGTGTGTCATATTAGTTTGAAATGTGGATTATTTTATAAATGCAGTGAGCCCCGATAAATGCAATTTCTAATATTTCTAAAGTGTTTCTTTATAATGAACATCACTTTACCCGCTCTATAACGCAGTGAAAGAGCTCCTGTAGTGAACAATCGATTCTCGAGCCATCGATATCAACCTATTCAGCACCACCGCCATGGACAGTACCTGCTAACGTCGCACGTAAGAAGGTTTACCTTAAGCAACATCCTAAGGTATAGTTCGGGGAACACGCCTAGAAGGTATACCTTTAGTTAAGATATACCTTTAGAGTCTTCGTAGCGAGCTAAGAGACAACGTTATCGGGAAACGCAAGAAAAAAAAGGGCAGAAAAAATAGAAATACACATCTAAATTAAATAACTGAACAAAAAAATGAATAAAATAAGTAATTTAAATATGCTTCAAAGACTGGGGGTGGGGGGGGTCTGTCAATGACTTACTGATGTGCACGAAAACCAATGTATTGGACCCGGAAATAACGTCTCTATTATATACTATATATTTTTATATAAAGTATTATAGGCCATATTATTATGTAAAGTATAATATTATACGTATAATAAAGGTTAAACACATTGTGTGTCACTAAAGCAAGGCACGCGGTCTATTGCCTTTAAATTAAACTGGTTTTATTCTGTAATTTCTTTCAAATAGCCTGATGACCAGCATTGTTTTTTTGTTTTTTTTTTCAGATCATTTGTTTTTCTCATATGAGCAGAAAACTCGTTGGATATGTTTATGACAAACACATCATTTTTTTTTTTACTTCAGAAAACGTTTTAAATGTATGGCTGAACTTTTATCATTTGACAGATTTACTTTTCAAATTATTTACCCAAGGTGTTTAATAATCACATTACATGTTGTTTATTTTAAATTTAAATTTAAATTTATTTTAAACATTGCTGAGTGATCAGTAAGTGTTTAATCATGATGACACGCATCAATATTTTTTTAATAGGGCCTCTGTAGCAAATACTCTATTGCACAATTATATTGTAATTTATTGTGTCCTTGCTTCTGTTTCCATGTTACTACCTCTGTGTTCCTTGCTGTATGTTTAATTGTTTAATAAGAAGTTACTGGATTAAATTTTCCCTTGCCTCTATGACTCTTTTATTCAGATTGTATCATATGTTTAAAAGGTCTAAGCATATTTTGAAATACATTAAAAATATTGTTGCTCTATAGTGTTGAATGTATTATGTTCATCACATTTTTTTATTTATTTGAAATAATTTAATATTGAATTGTCATTAAAAGTCTTTAACTGTACTTAGCATCTTAACATTATCTTTGGTATAGAAGTTAAAGTGTAACCATCATGACATGACTGTTATGGATCTTATTATGAACAATCCTCCTGTACATTTTTCTTTAACCTCTAATCTTTAATCAAAAAATCTACCTGTGAAAACGACAGAATTTTCTTTGGTGACATATGCACGGCTTCTCTAGTCATTGAGCTGTATTAAAGGCCACCCCCTGTAGAACTTCTTTACCCGCCTCCACTTTTGAGTGCAACGCCCTCATCTCAACAACCAACCAAACAATGGCCGAAACGTAGAAACAAGACCTTTCCCCCCAACAATTTATTAGATCTGCGACCAACACCAGGTTTGACAGCACGGTTGATGGAACTACTGCAACATTATTCATTAGATTAACAAATAGTCACAGTCCCCTCACCCAATAAACATACTGGGTGCCAGGATGTCTGCGAACAAAACCAGGCCCCTGGTCAACCACGACACCTTTTGCTAGACCAGATACACTTTGCGACCTAATGGCATGTTGAGAGTTCTCCCTTTCACTACATTTTCCACAGGAAAGACACAATGCACAGTAAAAATGGACTCTTCTCTAATTAATTAATAGGAAAACCTTTCTTTGAATGAACACACATGTACTTCAAGTCATTGTGTATGTTGTTACTGTCCATATGATCTTTTATATTGTATACTGTTTTATGCATGCTTATGATAGAACCACTCATTCATGTAACCTTACATATACCATGTTTGGTCTCTATTAATTCGTATTCGGAAGATCTAATTGAGAGTGTGTATATTATATGTTTATACCTATGCAACGTATTAGTGTTCTAAGAGCATTAGTAATTTTTCATCACCCCGCACTCGAGTTCCATTTGCAAATTACCATGTCCTCACTCAAAGGGTCGTAAAACTCCCCAGTATCCAACCTCCCGCTTGAAACTTCAGCCTTTCTCATTGGACTCATTGACTCATTGATTGAGAGGCGTGAATCTCGTCAGGCCTTAAAGGCCTCACATCAGTGATCCGCCTTCAGTCTGCGGTTCTGTTAGATGGGGATGTGTGTACTCTTATAGGCTGCATAAGTAACCACAGTGGGAGAGACACCCTACTCCCTCACCCTCACTCGCAAACTCCCTCAGGCTTGCACCAAACTACGAGGGAGGAGCCAGCACTTTCTGCTTAACAACTCAGCAGACAGAACCATAATACCTCCAGCAACCACAGAGAGAAGGGGGTCCCTTCCAAGCATCCCTGCAGCAGCGCATGATGTGACCCCCAGAGACCTTGACAAGCTAGCCAGAAAAAT
>NW_015555868.1:21860-25415 GCF_001515605.1 Sinocyclocheilus anshuiensis
GAGGGGGGTCCCTTCCAAGCATCCCTGCAGCAGTGCATGATGTGACCCCCAGAGACCTTGACAAGCTAGCTAGAAACATCCCAGCATTCACATATTATATGGTGAAGAACAGAACGTTTTAAACATTGCTTGCAAGCAGACCCAGTAGTCAATCTTATGAAGTAATGAATCTTGCAAGAATCATCGGGGCCTAAAAATCCATCAGGCTAGAATGAAATGTTTGGAGCGGGCGAGTGAGGTGCAACGCACAGGTCTTGAACCTGGTGAGACGCAGGAGGAGTCCGGCCAGGAGGCAACCCACAGAGCCCAGTCCCTCCACGCACCAGAGCCTCCAAATCCCAGCAGAGTAGTTCAGCAGCGGATTAAATGGCCCCCAGCCAGCAAACGGAGTGAGTGGCTGCAGTTTGATAAGGATGTGTCCAACATCATCCAAGCCACAGCCAAAGGAGATGCTGACAGTCGACTCCAAACGATGACTACCATCATCTTCAGCTATGCCTTGGAAAGATTCGGCCGGGTAGAGAAAGGAAAAACCAAGTCTACCTTTTACACCATGAACCGTAGGGCTACAAAGATACATCATCTGCGTCAGGAGCTTCGCACCCTCAAGAAACAGTACAAGAAAGCTACTGATCAGAAACATCAGACTGGCATCGTATTGGGAAAGGAATAATAACAGGTTGTACCATCGCTGTTTTCACTCTTGCCATGACCATGGTGGTCAAGTCAGCCGAGGTGTAATGTAGAGGGCTCTTAACCAAGTCAGGAGTACGACAGCCCCCTATAAGAGCCTATATGGATGACTTTACTATCACGAAGGGGAAAGTGGTTGACAAGTTCCGTTTTTCGATCTCAGGATCTGTCATCCCAACCATCTGGGATGATTTAAAGCCTGGATCTACCAGCATTCCATCCTGCCCCGAGTCTTGTAACCGCTGCTGATCTATGAAGTCCCAATGACAACAGTTGAGTCCCTAGAAAGGAAGATCAGTGGCTTTCTTCGGAAGTGGCTGGGCCTTCCACCCAGTCTTACCAGCGCCGCACTGTTTGGGCTTGGCTCACTAAGGTTGACAAGTCCGGTCTGCCTGGTAGATTTAAAGCCTGGATCTACCAGCATTCCATCCTGCCCCGAGTCTTGTGGCCCCTGCTGATCTATGAAGTCCCAATGACAACAGTTGAGTCCCTAGAAAGGAAGATCAGTGGCTTTCTTCGGAAGTGGCTGGGTCTTCCACGCAGTCTTACCAGCGCTGCACTGTATGGGACAAGTAACATCTTGCAGTTGCCCTTCAGTGGTCTCACAGAAGAATTTAAGGTGGTACGCACCAGAGAAGCCCTACAGTACAGGGACTCCAGGGACTGTAAGGTGTCATCAGCCGGCATCGAGGTGAGGACAGGAAGGAAATGGAAGGCTGGGAAAGCAGTGGAGGTGGCAGAGTCACGCCTGAGACAAAAGGCTCTGGTGGGCACCGTGGCGACAGGCAGAGCGGGCTTGGGCTACTTTCCAAAGACCTTGGTTAGCCAGGCCCGCGGTAAGGAAAGACACCATCTACTTCAGGAAGAGGTTCGAGCAGGCGTGGAGGAAGAGCGAGTGAGCAGGGCGGGGGGACTCCGGTAGCAGGGAGCGTGGACTAGGTGGGAGAGTACACTGCAGCGCAGGATCACCTGGTCAAACATCTTGCAGGCAGATTTCCATCGGGTACGTTTCCTGGTACAAGCTGTCTATGATGCCCTGCCAAGCCCAGCGAACCTCCATGTCTGGGGGAAGAGTGAGACACCCTTCTGCCTTCTTTGCTCTGGAAGAGGCTCTCTAGAACATCTCCTCAGCAGTTGCCCAAAGGCTCTGGCTGATGGGCGCTATCGGTGGCGCCATGACCAGGTGCTTAAGGCAATTGCTGAGAGCTTAGCCTCAGCCATTAGCACCAGCAAGTACCATCATGCTCCAAAGAAGGCAGTCCACTTTATTAAAGCTGGAGAGAAACATCGGGTGCGCCCACAATTAACAACAGGCCTCCTCCATAAAACCTCTGATTGGCAGCTGCAGGTCGATCTGGGAAAACAGCTGAGGTTCCCTCAGCACATTGTAACAACAAGTCTCCGCCAAGACATGATAGTTACCTCCGAGGTTTCAAAACAGCTAATCATGCTGGAACTTACGGTTCCCTGGGATGAGCGTATTGAGGAAGCAAATGAAAGGAAACGCGCTAAGTACCAGGAACTGGTGGAGAAGTGCAGGGAGAGAGGCTGGAGAACCTTCTATGAGCCTATAGAAGTCGGCTGTAGAGGCTTTGCAGGACGTTCACTTTGCAAAGTCCTCAGTCGTTTGGGCATTACAGGGGTGGCCAAGAAGAGGGCCATTCAAGCCGCAAGCGAAGCTGCAGAGAAGGCCACAAGGTGGCTTTGGTTTAAGAAGGCTGATCCGTGGGCTGCTACTGGGACGCAAGTCGGGGCTTGATCAACCCCGGCTGGGTCGCCTGGGCGAGGGTGTATGATGTTGCGAGACCCGAAACACCCAATGACCCCAGGGTACATCACTGAGGATGCGTCCCAGTGCATTCATGAGATGTTTCTTGTATAGTGTTTAAATGGTACGATAATAAACTAACCTGATTTTAGCGAAGAAATCCTAATTTCTGTTGTTAGTAGAGTGTACGCCTTTTCTGACGAAGACATCTCAGATTAACGACCCCATATAAACGGTACCAGAATAAATCGGTCTGATCTTGGGCGAAGAAATCCCCTTTTTCAGCACTGTTGTAGGTGATCTGAGCGATGCTATTAATTTCACTGATTTAAGGCCTTATTATGTGTTACGTATCATTGTATTCATATTGATCCGCTCATGTGAAACATTTACGTCAAATTAATGGTGTTATTCTAGCGTAGCTAACTATGAATTCACTATTGCCTGTGAATTTGATTTGTGAATGAAGTTGTATGCGACATGTCATAACTGTTAACTGTTATGCCCAACATGAGTTTCCCATGCATGCTCCACTTGCACGTGATGTGAGCTTGCATTGGTCTCCTAGCAACACGTGACCCCGGAAGTGTGAGCAGACTCTTCCGGTTAATCTGACAACAGCACCCACTTCACAGACCTTTGTGTAAACAAAGAACTGCGTGTAGCCAACGCTAACTCTTTAGCAGCCGCACAGGCATTTAAGCTAAGCCCTTTACCTCAACTGCTAGCTGTTAGCATCTGACTAATATTTAGATAGGTGTGAGTAAAGTGTAACTTTCAAATCACTTCTCTCTCTCTCTATCTCTCTCCCCTCACTCCTGGTTTCACTTCCTATCGTTTATGCTATTACCTTCTCTTTGGATTCAGTTAGGTCGGTCCATCCCCATATACTTTGGTTTAACTTGTGTTATTGTTATTTTTACTTTTTTTCTACCTCTTTGATTTTATCTTCATTAATTTACCTTTGTTTAGCTTGAATGTACCATTTCAGCTAAGTTGATTTTAATTAAATTATGAACTCGTCGTTGTCTTTAGGTCACGTCCCAAAACCATTCAAGCTGGCGGTTATTAAGCCTCTTATTAAGAAACCACAA
>NW_015555868.1:26240-45419 GCF_001515605.1 Sinocyclocheilus anshuiensis
TCCGCTGCACAATGTGACTTTGCTGCAGCCTGAAATTCAACTGCTGGTTTTGTCTGGCCAGAGGAGAATTTGCCCCGCGACTGAGCCTGGTTTCTCCCAAGGTTTTTTCTCCATTCTGTCACCGATGGCGTTTTGGTTCCTTGCCGCTGTCGCCTCTGGCTTGCTTAGTTGGGGACACTTCATTTCCAGCGATATCGTTGACTTGATTGCAAATGATTGCAAAGATACTATTTAAACTGAACTGAGCTGGATGATGACATCACTGAATTCAATGATGAACTGTCTTTAACTGAAAAATTAGTGTTTACTATTGTCATTTTGCATTATTGACACATTATTTTCCTAATTAATGCTGTTCAGTTGCTTTAACACAATCTGTATTGTTAAAAGCGCTATATAAATAAAGGTGACTTGACTTGACTATACCAACTGTATGCGTGTGTGTGTGTGTTTGTGTGTGTGTATGTTAGACTAGTTTAAGTGTTTATGTAGTTAATAAAGCCTTACTTGTATCACACTTGACGTTGTTCATTGTTTGTTCATAACTGGAGTCGCTAATCATGCAGATTTATGCTACATACTCTGTGTAGTATTGTACAGTAAGAAAGTTATTTTCCTTAACCAGGAAATTAACGTTCTTAGAATTAACAGACAATTGACCTTGAGAGGTCAAGTAAATACTTACAGCGCATCTAAATATTTATAATTAATTATAACTAGTTATGATTAATTATTCATATTTCCCCTTTGAGCTGATTCGCTACAGTGTATTCAACAATATAGTGTTGAAATAAAATGCTGAATAATTTTTTAATCTTTTGTGGTTGATGAAACGATGTGTCTGTGCTCATGAAAAAATGTGTTAATTGTATTAATTTAAAAGAAGTCTTATAGGGGTCATATGATGCTGCTAAAAAGAACATTATTTTGTGTATTTGGTGTAATGAAATGTATTTATGCGGTTTAAGGTTCAAAAAACACATTATTTTCCACATACTGTATATTATTGTTTCTCCTCTATTTCTCCTTTCTAAAACGCGTCGATTTTTACAAAGCTCATCGGTCTGAAAAAGCAAGGTGTGCTCTGATTGGACAGCTATCCAGTGCGTTGTGATTGGCCAATTCCTCAAGAGTGTGACGGAAATGTTATGTCTCTTACCATATTGTGATGCCTGCGGCAACCACATGTGACGAACTGGGCTGGACTCCGCTTCCTCCACGGTGAAAGTCGATCCGGCGATCGACAGCGCGAAGTTGAAGTATTTCCTCAGCGACCAGCATGGATCAGCTCCAGGCATGATGAAGCGATATCGTCCTCTTTTGGAAGGCCAAAGAAAGTAGTTTCGCTTTCACAACGAACCACACAGCGGCGGCAACAATACTACAGCGAGAATAAAAGTTACGCCTTCTTTCTTTGCATGAACATTTGGGCGGCGTTATGCAAATCTTCCAAGATAGTGACGTATGTGGGGGCGTGTTAGAACGAGCCGTTATCTCTTTGGATTTAAGACTTTAGTCTTTGCAACTTTACAGATCTTCTTTATGCACCAAGAGCTTGTAACACTCCAAAGAGAAAGGAAAAATTGAAATCGCATTCCAATTCCAATCGCACCTTTAAATGATTCCGAGTGCTACATGGATATTTCAAGATAAAATATTTTAAAATATCCTTGTGGTGCATTCTATATTCACACACATTTCCCAAAAATTGTGTTAAATACTTCATTTAATCAAGCAAATTCAAGGAATACTGTATATGAACAAAGAGAAGCCAAGAACACAAAGAGCTTGCTAACATTACATCAGTACTGTTTACAAAATGCAAAAGCAGCAAAGAACATGGAAAACTGACACTCACACATTAAACTTTTACAGTCACACACAACAATACAATACGAATTGTGATGTTAAAATTAAACCACGGTTCAGGACAGCACTAACAAATCACAGAAAGATAAAAACACAACAATTTTCATAGTGCTACAACTAAGGCTCAAGCTCATTTTTGTTTGGTCTGGTTTCAGAGTCGGTCTACTACAGTGAAAATCTTTGATTTATACGATACGTGTCTTGACAATGGAGTAAAGAGGTGTTAAACAGTAACAAACAATATTCAGCAAACTAGAGTCCAAAACTCTAATGTAACTGTAAGCTTGTTTCACATTCTGTAGATTATTTCAGTAATGAAATCTCAGTTCACTTGCATTTTCTGGCTAACAGCTGAAATGTGGACTGATGCTAAACCGATTTTTCAGTCCTTTAGGTTTGGTGAAATATATGTTATAAAATTCAAAATGATAAACTATATCAAATGTTCTTAAAAATATAAACATCAGGCTTGACAACTTTGTAAACACTTAACAACTAATATTTAAGCTAAATACATGTTTAGATATGTAGAAAAAAATAAAGATATACTACAACATTTCAGAGGACTGTGCTGTTGAGGACAGTAACTTCATGCCACATTGTTTTACTAAAAGTAGATCAATTATGAAGACAATCATAACAACACGCAGTTGCAGTCGTGCGTGGTCCCGGATCAAACTTTTTGGTCAGATGAATACCTACAGTAAAGCGTGTCTGTGTGTAGGTGCAGACCGTCTAAAATGGTCGAAAACATGCCCCTTTCAATTAATTAACTACATGTCATCTGTGATTTATTACTGGATTGATGTTTAGAGACGCAGACAAAGGAAATAGTGTCTGTGGCATCCTTGGCTTTAATGTCTAACTTTAAGTGTAATAGATGGGTTTGTAATAAGTTTAACAGTCATAACAGAAAATGGCAAGACCCATTTTCAAGATGAGGTAGGGGCTATTATGTGTCTTTGAGACACAGGTAAACATGATCATAGACGGGTCGGAAAAGACAACAAAAAAAGGATATCACACTTTTAGTTTTAAACATCTAGAAGGAATATTTTTTTATTTTTTATGCTGTAGTTGTTCATAAATTCCTATGAACATACACTGCATGCTTTGACCACAGCCAGAAAGAACTCATCACCTGAACGCTATGCAAAAACAGAATGCAAACAGTTCGATTATCTATACAAGGAGAGGTTTTCTCTTATGTGCTCATTATAGCTAAAATTCTCTTTGGCCAAATGCCGTACGCAATTTTGCATTTCGTAATTCAGTGATTTTTAGTCAATTTGCGCAAAGACAATTCCTTTTTTTCCTATAACATTTACAAAAGTGTGGAACATTATAGTTCTCAAATGTGTTTGCATTACATCTAACAAATATGACTGAAGTTGAGAAACAAAGATGTTTAGCACGTGCACACATTGTAGATGCTCACGTACACCAGAGATGTTGCTTTATTTGAGTCAAAGAAGATGGCGATAGTAACTGATAACATTCTTTAATGTTTAATGTCGTTGTGTTGAAAAAAGATTCTGTGGACAAACACCTCAGGGAAAATAATTTGAAATGGAGGTTTGTCAAAATAATAAAAAGTTCAGTCAAATGTTTAATAATTTTCTTAAATGAATAGGTATGTGTTCATCATGCTCCTTTACCTATACGAGACATGCTACTGACCTTACGGAAGAGTCTTAAATCAAATACTGCCAAATGCATTACATCTAACAAATATGACTGAAATTGAGAAACAAAGATGTTTAGCATAAATACACCAGAGATGTTGCTTTATTTGAGTCAAAGAAGATGGAGATAGTAAGTGATAACATTCTTTAATGTTTAATGTCGTTGTGTTGAAAAAAGATTCTGTGGACAAACACCTCAGGGAAAATAATTTGAAATGGAGGTTTGTCAAAATAATAAAAAGTTCAGTCAAATGTTTAATAATTTTCTTAAATGAATAGGTATGTGTTCATCATGCTCCTTTACCTATACGAGACATGCTACTGACCTTACGGAAGAGTCTTAAATCAAATACTGCCAAACAAACTAATTGTGAATTTACGTCTAGTGGACGTCTATAAAAATATAATTTACTAATCCACATTTAAAACCTTTCACAATTGTTTACGAAACAGATTTCTGAATTCTTTATGCATTATGACATTTCTTTTCTTGCTGTACTCTCTTTCTTAGTGATTTGGTCTCTTGAATGTACAAAAGGTTACAGATGAAATTTAGCTATACTCTTTACATGAGTGTGGAAACTTTAACATGCACAAACTTAAATGAATGTGCAGCTTTCAGTGCAATGGTTTGATTTGTTTCAATTGTAATAGTTTTAAGGGTAAAACAGCAAGATTTTGATTTTCGTGTTGATGCTTCATGTGATCGCACTTCGTGAGGTTGAACTAAAAAAAATATCTCAAAGAGAACGACTGTTACTAAATTTCTTACTTTTCATTTATTCCTGCTATACACCCAGCTCACAAAGAGGAGTCTTCACCTAAAAACATACACAGTCCAACAAACAAACTGTGAACGGCCATCCGAAATCTTGATAATTATGACTCAATCTATAAGGGGGTATATGAAAAAATGTGTCAAAAAATATTGTGAGTTTTAGATGAAAAAATCTGTTGGCATGCAAAAATGCAACATAAAAAATATTTTTAGCGCAGCTATTTACAGATAGTATGAGAACTATATACTGTGTCACTTGCCATAGAATTCATTACCAGTGTATTAGGGCCAAAAGGAAATGATGATAATAGTTGAAACATCCTTAGCTTAGTACTTCTAAGCAAATGTTCATTGAAGCTCTAAACTATTCTTGTTGTGCACTGAAGCACTAAGATAACTTATGCATAAAACTTCTAACACATTAAGAACTGTCTTTCTGCATTGCAAATAAGATTTCATTGCAAATGACAGGTCTTAATGTGTTAGAAGTTTTATGCACCTCAAGTTATGTGAGTGCTTCAGTGTACAGCTAGATTGGTTTAGAGATTCTATGAACAGTAATTATGTGATAGAGCTTTTAAGCAAATGAAGAGAATGCAAGCACTCATATGATGAAAAGCATATTTCTTAATGTGTAAAAAGTTTTGTGCACAAAAAGTTAGGTTAGTGCTTCAACGCACAGCAAGATTAGTTTAGAGCTTCTATAAACAGTAATACTGTGCTAAGCAAACAAAGAAAATGCAAGCACTCAATTGATGTAAAGCATATTTCTCAGTGAGAGATAGTTGGTTTAAGCAATGTTAATGCTAAGCTTTCCCATATGAAAGATGATTCTTAAATGTGATAACAAATCTTATTTAAAATGCAGAAAGAATGTTCTTCATGTGTTAGAAATTTTATGCAAAGTTATGTTAGTGCGTCAGTGTACAGCACGCACTCATATGATGAAAAGCTTATTTCTCTGTGGGACATAGTTGGATCATGCCGTTAAGAGCAAAGCTGCCCATAAGATGTTTCTTACATGTGAAATGAATACTTATTTGCAATGCAGAAAGACAGCTCTTAATGTGTTAGAAATTGGCCCCACTTTATATTGTGTGCCTAATACCTGTGTACTTACATAGTAACTAGATGTGTACATAGTATGTAACCACAGTGTAAGTACACATTGGTACATATAGGTACAGCTCTAATGTTTATGTAACTACCCATATGTAAAACCATAGACTGTAAAAAAACATGGACGTAGTGTCCGTGACGTCACTCGTAGGGTTTAGAAGAGCATTTTTGAAGGCTATAGTGTGGGCGGAGCCAACCGGAGCCAACATCTTGGCAGCCGGATAATCGAAAATGGACAAAAAGGCGGGACGTGGGAGAAGCTGAGGCACTAGTTGCTGAAACCACGCCCGTCTATGGTGACAGCAGTTCTGCCGTGCAAAGACAAAACACCATAACTTTTGGTTGAAATTAATTATTGATAATTTTGGGATATATATACCTCCTTTATCATGTGTATTTATAAGTATCTTGGAGAAAAGCCCAGGAGAAACCAAGGCAGAACACAGTGTCGTCAGTTACTGCTCTTTGACTTTGTTTTAGATCGCTCAAATTAAGTTACGGTGATCTGCAACTGTTTAGCCATTCGGCAATATTACTGTGCCAGTGTACATTAAAGTCTGTGCTTTTAAATTACGGTGTGACTTGTGTACACTGTAAAAAAATTCATGTGAAATCTGCAGTAATGTACTGTGTTTGTGCACAGGAAAATACTGTATATTAGTTCACAGTAGAATACCGTAGTTTCAGTCAAAATTGGAGTAATGTAAGAAGTACTGTGAGTGTCACAGTAATCAGGAATGTCTTGTAGCAAATCACAGTAACTTCCAATGTATTGTAAAAAACACAATAACTAATTATGTACTATAGAAAATCACAGTAATTACCAATGTATTGTAGAAAACACAAGAAGCAATTATGTACTGTAGAAATTACGGTAACCAACAATGTGCTGTAAAAAAAAAAAATGATATTATTTATATCCAGCTTAGTTTTCACAAGAGCGCGGGCGCGACTATTTGTAACTTGAAAGTGTTTGGTGTCTTTCGCTTCCAGTTATTTTACCTGTAGAAAAACAGCCCATCATACTGCTTCATACAAACTTTTAATTATTATCATATCATTTTAACTTCAGTATCATAATCATAAATTCACCCCCCCAGAACGCGCTTTCACCGTACTGCCATACACTAGGGTTTTCCGAAACCCAGCCACTGGGATAGAGAAGGAAAACATAGTAGCCTACACTGGCAGCTGGGTTTCCAGTCAATGACTGCATTTGACCTCACTGTAATTCAATTACATTTTAGGTTTGAGTAGACAATACAGGAAGCAAATGGATTCTTTAATAAAAAATAAATAAAAGAAATGACCAGAAGGTCATCAATATTTTATTGTTTTCAACACATCTAGCAATAAGTGAAGAATGATAACTGAAGCTTGTTATAATGATGAGCAGTTAATTGTGACTGTTGATGAATGAATATTTATGCTTAATTGTGCAACATGCATTATTTCATATTCATTTTTATTTATTTTTTTTTATTTGGGCTGAACCAATATCAATGGAATCAAACATCAATGGAATCTGTCGTTACTGATAGTCTAGTGGTTGGCGCACTGACATATAGTACAACTGTGTCTCTGGCGACCCGTGTTCGATTCCTGGCTTAAGGTCCTTTGCCGCTCATATTCCCCACCAATCGCTACACTGTCCTTTGTAATAAGCACAAAAAGGCAAAAAAAAAAAAAAAAAAGGTAGCACTTGCAAATTAGTGAGTTTTACTTTACAGTTACTTGGTTGCTACTGTAAATGAACACAGCGAAAATATGGTTATTTCTTCTACAGTAAGTTACTTCCCAGACAGCAACATAGTGTTGGCCCAGATCCGGCCCACATCTGGCTCATGTGAAATCCATGCGGGTCAGATGTGGGCCGGATCTGGGCCGAAACGGTCTGCTGTCTGGGTTGTCACTAGCAGCCAGTAAGTTACTGTAGTTATTTTCTACAGTAAGTTACTTGTCACTTGCTGTTGCTTAATTACTGTGCTTTTTATACAGTAAGTTCCTTGTCACTTGCTGCCAGTTAATTACTGTGAATTTCACAGTCAGTTTCTTACAGTGTACTTTCATACATCTGTCGGCACTTTAGACAAATTAGATAGATCGCGATCTAACAAACTGCTCCATATAACAAAGCACTGTAAACAAGCAACGACTAGATAACTTGGCAACAATAATTAATCGATAAAAACATTGCAATGAACGTCATCGGAGTTGTTTAGTTCACAACCATTCTGAGCATTATTCCTGCTGGCGTTCACATCAATCCACAAGTCGTTCTAAGGTTAATCTATTTTCATTCAGTTCGATGTAAAAACAATAGGCTATGTCTTGCATCCTTTAATGTTAGTGAACAGTGCAAATAAATTGGTTGCAAAACGGTATCCACTCACGTTTAACTTTTGGTCTGGTTGTTACGGTCAGAATTATTTTTTTTATTACATTACTATATGTTATAGCCTAGCCAATGATCACTAGATTTTAGATGTTATATAGATGTTACTATAATGAGTCGGTAAATCGTGATCAGCACTCAAATATTGTATATAATGTGGAAGCTACTGCCTTTTGCCTTGGCGAGACATCTCACTTTTTGGAGACACTGCAAAGGCAGAGTACCTACAATAACTTCAAAATAGGGGTAAAAATCAAGTTTGAGATCAATTAATTTTTTCTGGACAAATCAAAATTTTTAAAGCCATTTTTCTAAGTTTCACAGTCTAGCGAGTTTCACACTCTGGAGCAGAGCGGCAGTCCACCTGTCACTCAAGCGGCCACGCCCTTAATTATGTAGAACTGTAAGCCTTAATATAATTTAAACGGATGAGTTATAAAAAAATTCACCCTCCTCACAGTTGTCATGAAGGGCAAAATTACCTATATAGACCAAAAGCACTTTTTGTACTAGGCTGTAAACATATTTTTTTCTGCTGTAAAGTTGGGCATTTTAACATGGGGAGTCTATGGAACTTGCAATGCAGAAAGAATGTTCTTAATGTGTTTTAGAAAGAATGTTCTTAATGCAAGATTAGTTTAGAGCTTCTATTAACAGTAATACTGTGTTAGTGCTTCTAAGCATAGGAAGAGAATGAAAGCACATATATCCTGTAAAACTTCATTCTCAGTGAGCGATAGCTCGTTTATGCAATATTAAGACCAAAGATTGCCCATATGAAATCTGTTTCTAACATGTGATAAGATATCTTATTTGCAATGCAGCAAAAAATGTTTCTAAAGTGTAAGTTTTATGCACAACAGGTTATCTTAATGTTTCGATGTACAGCAAGATTAGTTTAGAGCTTCTGTGAACAGTAATACCGTGTTAGTAATACTGTGCATATCGATGCCTAACCAATGATGCGACACATTAAAGATACATATGAAGCAGCTACCTATGTGATGCGATACTATTCACCCCATGCAGTGGGATCCGATTTTGATTCGATTCGATTCAACACAAAGCCGTTTGATGCAATACGATGCAAAGGAAAAAATATGATCACTTCTAATTCCTCGAAGCCTGTTTCATTAAACAAGTTTACCAAAAGTTAGAATGACTCATTGTCAAATGATTTGGTTCCATAAAGCAAATTTAACATGGACCTAGATCAAGCTCTGACTCTCTCGCAAACTATTATTTGACATTTTATTTTATTTATTTATTTTTTTACAGTTTCTAGCCATGCAGCCTTTCACTCTGGTTTTATTAGAGCTGTATATATATAACTATAGCTATATACCCATATAACTATAAAGTTAGCAGAACATTACAATCTTTTTAAAGCATTAAAATAAGAAAATTAAAAGTTAAAATCATTACAAATGAGAAATTATACAAAAGACACATTTAATGCCCAACAACAAGTATTTTAGCAAAATGTATATTTTACTAAAATATAGAATTATTACGCTACTATTATATTGCGTCTGTATAGCGCGCAGCAGTGCTTGTTCACTTGTGTTAGCCTCACCCACTCCTGACAGCAACGTGAATATATTTGCATGACTTTCTAACATTTACAGATGAAAAATATACCTCTGACATGTCAGTTATGCACTGAGGAAAACACAACGTCTCAAATGCGTTAAACAGCACAAATGTATTCACTGCTTGCCATGGTGGATCGATTTGATCTATGATTAAGGGCTGCTTTATAATAAGCCTGCACAAATTAGTGAGATTGCGCGAAATTAAACAGTCGTTCATGGAACCGCTTTAGCCCCTATTGATTTGTTAGGTTATTTCAAGTCAAGTTTTAATCCCCGCTTTTTTAGCGTCTTTTATGAAACAGGCCTCGGGTCTCCATAGTGTTGTGATTCGTCAGATTCACGCAGCAGCACCAGTGATGAGAGAACGCGCTTGAGAAACAATTCAGAGAGGAGAAATCAACCTACATATAAAAAATCGGTCACTTTATAAATAATTAAAGTATAGTGCTTTATGTGTTTATTATATAAGTACTTTTCATCATATGTGTGCTTGCATTCTCTTAATTTGCTTAGAAGCACTAACACAAAATTACTGTTCATAGAAGCTCTAAACCAATCCTGCTGTACACTGATGCACTAGCATTACTTGAAGTGCATAAAACTTCTAACACATTAAGAACTGTCTTTCTGCATTGCATGTCTTTACATGAAAGTAAAATATTTAATATTGGCAAGCATTACCATGAACATAGCATAAACCAACTATCTATCATTGAGAATGAAGCTTTACAGAATATGTGTGCTTACATTCTCTTCCTTTGCTTAGCAGCACTTGTTCATAGACGCTCTAAACTAATCTTGTTGTGCATAAAACTTCTTGCACATTAAGAAATATGCTTTTCATCATATGAGTGCTTGCATTCTCTTAATTTGCTTAGAAGCACTAACACAATAATCATGGAAGCTCTAAACTAATCTTGTGCATTGAAGCACTAACATAGCTTGTGCATAAAACTGCTAAGACATTAAGAGCTCTCTTTCTTAGATTGCATATAAGATTTGCTGAAATCATGAAATCACATATGCCGTCATCACTGGGGGATAACAAGATGGAAATGTTGATGGCTATGGATCCTAGATTATGCAGCGATCTCCAATCCTCTTCTCAAAGTAGCTCATGAGCATAACAAAAAAGTATTTGTCTAAAATTTAAATTAGACAAACAACTGACATTTGAGAAATTATAATTGGCTCTCTCAAGTGCTCAATGCCTAGGCCTATTATTCTAAACAAATTAATCTATTAGATATTGATGAAAAAAAGAAAGAAAACGAGAGGTTTATACAGCGGTGTTAAACTAAACCTTATGGTGACTGACGTTGCCTGGTTCCATGACATCTAGAAACTATGTGGAATGCTACCAGGTCTATGCTAACGACGAATCTAACGAAAGAAAAAATAAATAAATCATGCTACTCAGAATTCGTGGCAATCACAACTAAAATCATTTAGTTCACAATCAGCTGAAAACTCAAGAAATATATGTTTTTTGCAAAAAGGAGAATGTGAAAGAGTAGAGTCTAACGAAAAAAAGTTCATATTATCCTACTCAGAATCCGTGGCATTCCACAACTAAAATCATTTGGCTCACAATCAGCTGAAATCTCAAGAAAAAATATGTTTTTGGCCAAAAGGGGGGTGTGAAAGAGTGTGAAAAAGTATGAATGATGGTGTTGTATGAAGTGAAAGAGGGTGTCTGACGAGACACTAAGGCAAATCAATCATTTTGCCAAAACAGCTGTATGCAAATTTGAATATGTGGGCCAACAGGGCAAATTATACCCAGTAAAATAATGACCATGAATGAATTTGGTTAAGTTTCCTGGTACCTATAGGTTATTGTTGCGGCAGAAAGAAAAGCAGTGCCACGCTTGCGCAGCGTATAACATGGGAAGGCAGAGCAAAACAAGCTTGCTCTGTCCACCCCACATCTAACTTTCTTTTCAGCATATCATGATGGAGCTGATTCTGTGTCAAAAGGATAAAATATTGTCTTTCTGACTGTTAACATAAAAAAAGTGGGTTGATTGTTTTCCATGTCAAAAGGCCTATGCTACTGAGCAAGAGATGCCTAGGAAATTATCCAGTGATATAGTGGAACTCAGCTTATAAGACAAAGAGATAACTGAATTAGCAAATTGTTGAGAATAAATTTGAAATTAATTGGAAAATAGTAAGGATGCAGATAAATGAGTAAAACCAAATTCTTTATTATATTATAGAAAATGGGTATTAGCCCTATACTCATTGTATTGACAGCAGTGGATTTGTGAGAGCTCTAAAAGGGGCCAGGGCAGCCCTCAAGCCACATGAATTTCCACAGGTCACACCAAGAAGGACTTGATATCAGTAACAGAAAATTTTAAAGGTTTCCATTTACAGGTGACATTGCTATCAAGGCCAGGGAATGGTTTGCTCCACCAATAAGAACCAGTGAGTGCAGTTATGATTTCAAGGGAGAATCTTGCACTGTGGCAAAATGGTTGCAGAGTGACACCTGGGTCCACCTCTCTAACCTTAAAATATGCCAGCCAGCTTACAACTCCACACAGCATGAAGTGAGGGATGAAGAGTCACCCTGGTAAAGATGGAATGAGTGGTGGGACTGCTAACAAGATCAAAATACTTGGGAGCAGATGTGGACCAACAAATGGAAAAAAGGAAGTGGAAAGAGAAGGAAACAGACAAGCAGACAACTCAGGAGAAAGTGACGTAGACAGACCAGTAACACAAGATGACGTGTAAACTGATGACAACTCAAAAAGAGATAAGCAAGAAGCTCACATTATTTTGTCAGAGAAGCAGAAAAGTGAAAAGATATCTGATGATCATCACATGCCTAATGCATCTAATTCTACAAGATCAAGCAATAGACATCAGCACCCAGACTTCCCTGGAATTGACTTTTCAAACCTCATCTGAATCTGGCAGTATCTTTTCCTTAATCCCAAATGAATAAGAATTGGACGAAAAAAAAAAATCTAGATAAAATAGACACATTGTAGATATTAATCATAATATCAGTTATAAGAAAAATAAGCAATTCAAATGTTTATGGGAAAAGGTAGAAGAAAATAATTGATATCAATGGGTAAATTACACAGTAGAAAAAGAAAAGTGGGAAAACTGCATAGTCTTTTATATTGTACCAACACTCATACATAGTTCAAGTTATAGAATGTTTCATCATGAATGTTTTTTGAGTCGCATTCCACAACCCACCTAAACGAGTATAATATATCAAGGCCCACCAAAATATTTGCGATCAAAAAACAATTGACATTACTGTATGCTTAAAATTATTATTAAGTTTAATATGCCAGATATTAAGTATTTAAGAAAAATAACCATTTTATTTTATAGTATTATTTATAGTATTATTCACTAATAATATTTATGTTTTAATTTACATATGTTAATGAGTCTATGAAATATGTCCATGAAAACTCGAGCTCACTCCGGTGCAGATATGAACTGTAATCTGCGCTGCAAGTGTTGTTAAACTCATCACGGGGTTTAGCACAGAAAATGCTCACATGATCCAGCTGTGTGTGTGTATGGGAAAGCGGAGCACAACCTAACATAGTATTATTCACTAATAATATTTATGTTTTAATATACATATGTTAATGAGTCTATAAAATATGTCCATAAAAACTCGAGCTCACTCCGGTGCAGATATGAACTGTAATCTGCGCTGCAAGTGTTGTTAAACTCATCACGGGGTTTAGCACAGAAAATGCTCACATGATCCAGCTGTGTGTGTGTATGGGAAAGCGGAGCACAACCTAACATTTTTTTTATTTAGCAAAGCATAAGAAGCGAAGCAGAACTATCTAAAACAGTTTGGAGATTAAAATAATTGCGAAATAATTGTAAAAACAATAAAAAGATGTGTCTCATTTTAAATAGGCCTAAATAAACCAAGATGACAAATTAATTTCAGACAGAAAGTTACTTTTGCAATGATTAAATAAATGTCCAGGACTATCTAGTGAAATGGGATTAGATGTAATAAAACTGGGAGGTATGGCCAAGAGTATGGAAAACAATACAAGAGCCACAAGGAAAAATACCAGTAATGGCAGATCAAGTATTTGAATGTTATAAAAAGAAGGGAACTATTGGCATAGGAAAATTAAAGGAAATGCAGTAAAATATTGAAAATACCACAATGTAAAGATGATTAGTTAGTGAAAAAAGCAGGCCCACCAACTATATTTGATGACTTCGATGTTGCATTGGCAGACATATGGTGGATATGTGGATTAGAATAAGGCCTCTTGCCAACGTTACCAGAAAATGTGTCAGAATTATGTACTAGGGTTATGCGTCAAAAAATAAAATGAGTCAGTATATGGTAAAGTTGCCTGTCCTGTTTTGACATTAGACAAAATATATGATGGGGCCTCTTTAGTCATGGAACATAAATTGGGGCCTCCTGTCTGCTTCTGGGTGGCAGGCTGGAGACACAGCCAAAAGAGGTAAACGAGTTGATAAACAATAACCATATGTATGAAATGTATTTGAACATGGGCACGCCTTCGGAGCACTGTATGAATTTGTATGAGAGTACAGACACAGACTGCATTATCTCTCTGATAATAAAAGTCTATGCTTCTGGCATCAAAACCCAAAGACTCTGAGAATGATTCCTCACAGCACCGGCAGAAGCTGCCACAACAACAGGTTCTAAATTAAGGGCTTTGTTTAATTTTTTTGTTATGTCTATTTTAAAGGCAACCCAAAATGAAATAGAAAAAGGGCAATAGAAAAATAAATGTTCAATATCTTCAAAAGATACATTACAAAAGGTACATTTATCACAAACACTATGAATATATTTGCTAACAACTGCATTTACAGGATATTATCCGTGAATAATTTTGTAAACTACTTATTTTACTTTATTAGAAATTACATATTTATATGGTAACATCCAAATGCTGCGCCAAGATATACAATGAGGTTTAAGCCATTTTGATTTACATGGAGGATTGGATCCGACATTAAGGGACTTTCTTAAAAATTGTTATTAAAACGCTTGTCAAAAAAGGAGAGACCTTTTACAAAAGTTGGAGATTTTGTAGGCGTGTATTATTAATATTTACATCAGAGAATTTGGTCAAAATTATTATGCCACTAGGAATAGCCTTGATTAGTTTGTTAAATTCTTTTTCGTTTACAAAAAAAGCCATGTTTTGTAATAAAAGTAATAAAATTGTATAATTGCCCATTCTGGTCAATAAGCTGGTTTACAATTAATATGTTATACCGAACCCACCGAACCCAATACAATGACTTGTTATTATGAGTGATATTACCATTGTTCCATATAAAACACCTGCTAGGAGAAAAATTGTGTTTGTACAAAAGTGACCAGTAAAGTAATGCTTGTTTGTGATAATTGGCCAAAGCAATGGGAAGTTTGCCAGTTTTGCCAGTTATATAAGGACACTGAAACAAAAAATGTAATCCCCCAAATTTTTCAAATAAATGATATGGGACAATATTGAAAATACTCGTTTGATTTTTTTAAAACTTTTTAAGCCAATTAATTTTTAAAATTTGGTTGATAATTGTAAAATTAAGAACATTTAACCCACCATCAGATAGTTTATTAACAAGGACACTTTTTTTCTATTTTATGAGGCTTGTTTCTCCAGATGAAATTAAAGAGTATTTAATCCATTTGTGAGCATATAACCTTTGGTGCACTAAGTGAAGACAGGAGGTATGCTGCTCTCGAAAGACCTTCTGCTTTACTTAAAAGTAATTAGAAAAAAATAGAAAGATCTTTCGCCAACCATGAATTATACCTCTTTTGCATTATACCTCTATTTTTCGATAACAGGTATAACATTTGAGTTGACCACTGCATCAGTATTTTTTAGAGATTTTGAATCCCAAATAGTTTACCATGCTTTTAACAGGAATATTACATACATATTAATAGGTTGTTATTTTCAAGCTGTATGATTAGACAGATTTAAATTCAATCCAGAGAATTTTGAAAAATTATTAATGATATTCAATGCCAGAGGTACCTAACTATCACTAAGAAAAATTGTCGAGTCATCAGCAAGTTGCGATATTTTAATTTGTCTTTCATGAACTGCAATACCTTTGAAGGAATGTTGATTTATCATATTACTTAAAACTTGAGCTACGACCAAGAAAAGGAATGCAGAAATCCTCCTCCTCAGACTTGACGCACATGCAGGTTGCCAGATTGACGACACCAACAGGAACTAGCGCACCTTCCTTGACAGCTTCCATGACTGAAATGAAATACGCTGTGTTTTCCGCCAACTGGCAACCTGGGGTGCTGAAATACAGTTGGGTAAACTGGCAGTGGGCGGGTTACACAGACCAAAACAGAGACAGACAGACATTCCGACACGGAACGTGCATTTTCAAAGGAGAATAACTGACTGTAGCATTGTTTTTCAGATAAACAAGTATGTTAACTTAGCATGTTTCTTAAATATCGAAAAAAGCAGGCCCACCAACTATATTTGATGACTTCGATGTTGCATTGGCAGACATATGGTGGATATGTGGATTAGAATAAGGCCTCTTGCCAACGTTACCAGAAAATGTGTCAGAATTATGTACTAGGGTTATGCGTCAAAAAATAAAATGAGTCAGTATATGGTAAAGTTGCCTGTCCTGTTTTGACATTAGACAAAATATATGATGGGGCCTCTTTAGTCATGGAACATAAATTGGGGCCTCCTGTCTGCTTCTGGGTGGCAGGCTGGAGACACAGCCAAAAGAGGTAAACGAGTTGATAAACAATAACCATATGTATGAAATGTATTTGAACATGGGCACGCCTTCGGAGCACTGTATGAATTTGTATGAGAGTACAGACACAGACTGCATTATCTCTCTGATAATAAAAGTCTATGCTTCTGGCATCAAAACCCAAAGACTCTGAGAATGATTCCTCACAGCACCGGCAGAAGCTGCCACAACAACAGGTTCTAAATTAAGGGCTTTGTTTAATTTTTTTGTTATGTCTATTTTAAAGGCAACCCAAAATGAAATAGAAAAAGGGCAATAGAAAAATAAATGTTCAATATCTTCAAAAGATACATTACAAAAGGTACATTTATCACAAACACTATGAATATATTTGCTAACAACTGCATTTACAGGATATTATCCGTGAATAATTTTGTAAACTACTTATTTTACTTTATTAGAAATTACATATTTATATGGTAACATCCAAATGCTGCGCCAAGATATACAATGAGGTTTAAGCCATTTTGATTTACATGGAGGATTGGATCCGACATTAAGGGACTTTCTTAAAAATTGTTATTAAAACGCTTGTCAAAAAAGGAGAGACCTTTTACAAAAGTTGGAGATTTTGTAGGCGTGTATTATTAATATTTACATCAGAGAATTTGGTCAAAATTATTATGCCACTAGGAATAGCCTTGATTAGTTTGTTAAATTCTTTTTCGTTTACAAAAAAAGCCATGTTTTGTAATAAAATTAGGGTAAGTGTATAATTGCCCATTCTGGTCAATAAGCTGGTTTACAATTAATATGTTATACCGAACCCAATTCTCCACATACAATGACTTGTTATTATGAGTGATATTACCATTGTTCCATAAAAACACCTGCTAGTAGAAAATTTGTGTTTGTACAAACAGTAAAGTAATGCTTGTTTGTGATAATTGGCCAAAGCAATGGGAAGTTTGCCAGTTTTGCCAGTTATATAAGGACACTGAAACAAAAAATGTAATCCCCCAAATTTTTCAAATAAATGATATGGGACAATATTGAAAATACTCGTTTGATTTTTTTAAAACTTTTTAAGCCAATTAATTTTTAAAATTTGGTTGATAATTGTAAAATTAAGAACATTTAACCCACCATCAGATAGTTTATTAACAAGGACACTTTTTTTCTATTTTATGAGGCTTGTTTCTCCAGATGAAATTAAAGAGTATTTAATCCATTTGTGAGCATATAACCTTTGGTGCACTAAGTGAAGACAGGAGGTATGCTGCTCTCGAAAGACCTTCTGCTTTACTTAAAAGTAATTAGAAAAAAATAGAAAGATCTTTCGCCAACCATGAATTATACCTCTTTTGCATTATACCTCTATTTTTCGATAACAGGTATAACATTTGAGTTGACCACTGCATCAGTATTTTTTAGAGATTTTGAATCCCAAATAGTTTACCATGCTTTTAACAGGAATATTACATACATATTAATAGGTTGTTATTTTCAAGCTGTATGATTAGACAGATTTAAATTCAATCCAGAGAATTTTGAAAAAGTATTAATAATATTCAAAGCCAGAGGTACCTCAGAACTATCGCTAAGAAAAATTGTCGTGTCATCAGCAAGTAGCGATATTTTAATTTGTCTTTCATGAACTGCAATACCTTTGAAGGAATGTTGATTTATCATATTTAAAATTTGCGCTACGACCCAAAAAAGGAATGCAGAAATTGGACAACCTTGTCGGATGCCTCGAATTATTTCAAATCTAGGTCTAATCTATGTTCCATTGGCAAGTTTAATAGTTAATCAATTATCTCATTAAATGCATTTTTCATACGTTTTGCAAAAATTGATGCCATTATTTTATAATCATTATTTAGTACTCAGATAGGTCGCCAATTTTCTAATAAAAGGATATCTTTTTGACGTTTAGGGATCAAGGTGATAACACCTTGTTTAAGTGATGTAGTTAAGGATTCTTTGTTGATGGCCTCTTCATATCCTAACAGGATTTAGATATATCATTTATAAAAACTTTATAAAATTCTGATGTAAGCCCATCATTTCCAGGGAATTTGTTGTTTTCCTCCTCCTTCTGCTCTCCCAAACAAGGATTTTTTCAAATTCTGCTGCTCTGTGTTACAGGAAACCTGACTGAACGACGCCATTCCGGACAGCGCGCTACATCTTGCCAGGCTTTCATCTGTTAAGAGCGGACCAACGGGGAAATTGCGCGGCGGTGGGACATGCTTTTACAACAATGAAAGGTGGTGTACAGATGTAACTGTGTTAAAGAAGATATGCTGTTCCGATCTGGAAGCGCTCTTCATTAACTGTAAGCCTTTCTACTTGCCGCGGCAGTTTTGCTCGTTCATTCTCGTGAGTGTTTACATTCCTCTGCAAGCGCATGTGAGCTCAGCTTTACAGAAACTTCCTGATCAGATAACATAGACAGAGCAACAACACCCGGACTCTGTTTTAATAATTCTCGGGAACTTTAAAGGGGTGATATGCTGCTTTTTTTAAAGATCATTATTTTGTGTATTTGGTGTAACAGAATAAGTTGACATGCTTTAATGTTCAAAAAACACATTATTTTTCAAATACTGTACATTATTGTAGGTCCTCTATGCCCCGCCTCTCTCAAATGCTTCGTTTTCTACAAAGTCCCTCCTTCAGACAGGCGCAGTCTGCTCTGATTGGCCAGCTGATCCAGTGCATTGTGATTGGCTGAACACCGCAAGCACTCTTCGGAAATGTAACGCCCTTTACCATAATCGCGAGGTTCATCTTTCAAAATAAATGTAAAGACAGAGCCCGAAAGGGGAAGGAGTCGCGTGAGATCAAGCGTGGTGAAGCTGGTATGTGTTTGCAGTACACAAGCCATGGTTAAGACAGCTGACTCCACTGTGAGTGACCCTGTCTCTCTCTCTCTCTCGCTCACACACACACACACACACACACACACACACGATGCACAAA
>NW_015555868.1:45490-50606 GCF_001515605.1 Sinocyclocheilus anshuiensis
ACGCCTTCTTTCTTTGCGTGCACATTTGGGCGGCATTATGCAAATATTTCCACATAGTGAGGTAGATATGTGGGGGCGTGTTAGAACGAGCCGTTTTAGGGGGGCGTGACAGAGTCTTAACTTTGATAAAGAATATCTCTTTGGTTTTGAGACTTTAGTCTTTGCAACTTCAGGGATCTTATCTATGCACAATCAGCTTGTAACACTCCAAAGAGAAAGGAAAACTTGAAATCGCATCATATGACCCCTTTAATAAAGCAAATCTCTCCCGTGAACTTCCAAAATACAGGCAGCATGATACATGTCCCACCAGAGACAGTAATATACTGGATCACTGTTACACAACAATAAAGGATGCATATCGCTCCGTCTCGCGGGCAGCTTTGGGACTCTCTGATCAGTGACGGCTCGTGGCTTTTAAAATAGAGGAGGCACACTAATTGTATTGATCTGGGATCACTGCCGATTATTATTATTATTATTATTTGCTTAACCACTTGAAAATGGCTTTTTGGTTGCTTTTAGTCAGAAAACTTAAAGAAAACAAGATACATACAGCAAGATAATATAATTTCACTTACCTGGCCTATCACTTGAAGCAAACATCCAAGACATCCCTTCTTAAAAGTCTGTGTTAAAAGAGAGCTGCCTGTTGCGCAATTTAATTAAGCCATTGATTAATTAAGACTGCTGTAGCCTATATCCACCTTACGCTGCTTTCCCTATACTGTTTGAATGACAGCTTGGTAAATATGTTGGCAATCAAATATTCAATATCGCTACTCATCATAAGTACTTGGTACTTCCCCCTACCCTTCTCTATCATTAGCGGTTGTAATTACATCAGCAGATTTGACACATTTGCGATAGAAAAGCGGCGCTTTCACATTATGGTATTACAACTGTGAAATTACAAATAAAAAAATACACATTCTGAGACATAAACTGAAATGAATTGTGAATTTTATTAACATTAAATTGTCCTCCTCCCATTTTCACCTCAAAATTATGGGGAAGCTGTGCCTCCCCTGCCTCACCCGGCAAGCCGCCACTGTCTCTGATCACTGTTTGGTTCATCTTATCTACCTACCTACAGGCAGAAACTGAAATCAGCTAAACCTGTATTAAGGACTGTAAAGAGATGGACTAATGAGCAGGATTTACAAGCTTGTTTTGACCTGACAGATTGGAGTGTTTTTGAAGCTGTTGCAAACGATCTGGACGAGCTCACAGAGACTGTAACATCTTATATCAGTTTCTGTGAAGATATGTGCATTACTACCAGGACATTTAACTTAACATTAAACATTTATTATTTAAATTTAACATTTAACACTGCAAAACTCAGACAGCTCCGTCAAGGCCAAAGAAGATGCTTACAGGAAGGGGGACCGAGTCTTGTATAAACAGGACAAATACTGGAAAAGGAGATCAGAGTGGCAAAAGATATTCTGAAAAGTTAATGATTCAGTTCTCTTCCAGTGACTCAGCATCAGTGTGGAAAGGTCTGAAAGACATCACCAACTACAAGACACCATCCCCCAGCACTGAGGAGAATCAACAACTGGCAGACGATCTGAATGAGTTTTACTGCAGGTTTGAAAAAATACCCCACACATAACGCTTCTCCACACAACCATTAACACCTCTTGCAACCCCCCTCTCCTCCACTCCTGCACCTCAGATCAGTGAAGATGATGTGCGCCAAGTCTTACGGCAGCAGAAGAGGAAGAAAAGCACCATACCTAGATTGTGTTACACCAGCCTGTCTGAAATCCTGTGCTGACCAGCTGGCCCCCATCTTCACACAGATCTTCAAAAGATCACTGGAGCTGTGCGAAGTCCCTTCATGCTTCAAACGCTCCGCCATCATCCCCATCCCAAAGAAATCCAGGCCTGTGGCTCTAACGTCTATGGTCATGAAGTCTTTTGAAAAACTGGTGCTGGCCCACCTGAAGGACATTACTGGACCCTTGCTGGATCTAGATCACAGCTTATCTTTAGTGCTTCTTACAGAATGAAATTAAAAATTCTTTGACAGTATTAAGAAATTGTTCCAAGATTGCTTTCTTAAAAAAATAGATAAGATGTTTTTCAAAGAGGTTAGAAGCAAAACCCTACAGAGTGTTTCAACATACGTCTGCTTCGTCGCCATCTTGTTTCGACCCCAACACAGTATTACTGTTCATAGAAGCTCTAAACCAATCATGCTTTACACTGAAGCACTAACATAACTTGAGGTGCAAAAAACTTCTAACACATTAAGAACGTAGAACGTAGGTAACCTAGTTCTGTGAGTGAAGTCATCACGCCACATGGGTCAGCCTCGCTAAGGATGAGCTGTCAGGAGATGTTATATCAAATTAACCACGCCCCGCTTGCAATCACTTTCTATAAATACAGGTATATGAATGAATGAATGAATCATCACTTATATAGCGCTTTATTGTGTATTGTTGTACACCCAAAACGCTTTACAATATGGGGGGTCTCTCCTCAACCACCACCAGTGTGCAGCATCCACTTGGATGATGCGACGGCAGCCACAGGACAGCGGCGCCAGTGCGCTCACCACACACCAGCTATACAGGTGGAGAGGAGAGAGAGTCATAGAGCCAATCAAGTGGTTGGGGATTATTAGGAGGCCATGATTGACAAAGGCCAGGGGGGCAATTTGGCCAGGACACCGGGGTTACACCCCTACTCTTTACGAGAAGTGCCATGGGATTTTTAATGACCACAGAGAGTCAGGACCTTGGTTTAACATCTCATCCGAAAGATGGTGCTTTTTGACAGTATAGTGTCCCCGTCACTATACTGGCGCGTTAGGACCCACACAGACCACAGGGTGAGCACGGTGTAGCCGGCGCGTTCTCTTTTGCCGACTAGTGACAAGTGCTCCCCGAGTGACCGCGCCGTTGTTGACGTCATTCACAGAACTAGGTTACCTACGTAACCCCTCATTCTATTTCATCTCAGTCAGCACGCCACAGTATGGATCAACTGTGTACTAGATAAGGTCAGGAGGGGAGAAAAATCCAAGCGGGCAATAAACTCAAGGAAACCAATTCATGCTACCAGAACATTTATTAGTTTTCCTGTCATTTACCTGTAATTTACCTGTCATTTACAGTTAAATCAGCAGGTTCACCAGATCATGTCTGTTCCTCTGTCTGCAGGACAGTTGATGAGACTGTTGTAGCAACATCCAGACGATAGATGTTGCTACAACAGTCTCATGAACTGTCCTGTCAGAGCCTTCAAGACAATGCCCAGATCCCATGAGGGAATTAGCCGAGATCGAGATGGACACAGTCTGCGAGCCCCCTTCAGATAACACCTGACAAGAGGTTGAAACCCCACTGTGTAACTTCCATAGCCTTCATGATGATCAGATATAGCAGCTACATAGCCTCTCAAGGTTGATTCTGTTACTCAAGTCTCCAGCAGGAATTGGAGAAATGACAGGATTGAGTCCACTTGGACTAACACCATCTAGAAAACCTCTCCCATCTAGAAGCATAAAGCCGCCTTGTAGACGGTGCTTTGGCTGCCTGCAAAGAGGTTAGAACTGCTTCTCCAAGATTTCTGGCTGATGGGTCTAGTGGCCAGACGCGTAACTTGTACTTCCCTGGATTAGGGGTGGGAGATCTGACCCTGGGCATGAGACAGCATGTCCTGTCTGACTGGGAGACAACATGGTGACCCTCCCAGCAAAGCGATTAAATCCGGCATCCATGACTGTTGAGGCCTCCAGCAGGACTTTGGCCTTCAAAATTCTCACCTTGGTTAAGACTGCAGGCAAGAAGTGGGAAAGGAGGAAATGCATACAGGAGTACTGGGGGCCATTCGTTTGCCAGAGCATCCACCCCCAATGGCCCACCATTGAATACCACAGGGGACAGTGTGTGGTTGTCTGTGTGGAAGCTGAGGAAGAAAATGGATCAAGGCCCTTCTAGGATCTACTACCTCCAGCTCCAAGAGGTTTATGTGTGCTACTATCCAAGAGGCATCCCATTTTTCCTGTACTGGATTGCTTCGCCAGACAGCACCCCAGCCTGCCTGTGAGGCATCTGTTGTTTTGGTCTCCCTTGAACAACGGGCCCAACTTGACTCCCTCCTTCGGGCCTGGAGTTGAGAGCCACCACTTGACAGATGGAAGACAATCCAGGTCTCTTGGAATCAGTCGCTGTCCATTCTCGTATGGACTCACTTTGTACTTTGCTAACCATCGCTGTAAGGGGCGCATTTGAAGCAACCCCAAAGGCACCACCTGACTGGCTGCCGCCATTAGGCCAAGCAGTCTCCGACCCAACCTCACTGTAACTTGCTCCTTTTTGAAGAACTCGGACAGGCACTCCTTCAGAGTTGCTCTTATTATAATTTAATTCAAACTCAAGCCTAGGTATGTGACTACCCTTGTGGGAGTGAGACAACCCTTTTTGCTGTTCAGAGTCAGCCCCAATTTCTTCAAGTGGACTAGGACCACCTTTGTGTTGCTCCTGGCCTGCTGCTCTGCAGGAGAGCAAATTACCCAATTGTCCAGGTAATTGGCAATACGTAGGCCCTGACGACGAAGAGGAATGAATTCATGCGGATGGTCCGGGGCGCCAATGACAGACCGAAGGGGAGACTACTGTTTGTAGTAGTTGATCCTGTGGTTCTTTTGAATTGGTATGTGGAAATAGGCGTCTTGTAGATCCACTGTTGTGAACCAATCCCCTTGTCTGATGAAGGTTAAAAGGGTTGAAAGACAAAGCAGAAGTTATTTTAGAACTTCAATGCACAGCAAAACTAGTTTGTAGCTTCTATGAACAATACTGTGTCAGTACTCCAAAGCAAAGGAAAATAATGTAAGCACACATATGTTGTAAAGCTTCATTCGCAGTGAGAGAAAGTTGGTTTTTACAATGTTAAGGGTAAAGCTTGCCCATATGAAAGATGATTCTTACATGTGAAGAGAAATCTTATTTGCAATCTAAGATAGACAGCTCTTAATGTGTTAGAAGTTTTTCTGAAGTTCCACTGATGGTCAATTATTAGTACTTAAAGGGGTCATATGATGCGATTTCAAGTTTTCCTTTCTCTTTGGAGTGTTACAAGCTGATTGTGCATA
>NW_015555868.1:50668-58148 GCF_001515605.1 Sinocyclocheilus anshuiensis
TGTTGAAGCAGCCATGTCAGGGAGATGCTGTGTGTTTCTAGGCGAAAGCAAAAGCATTTTATTTGGCCTTCCAGAAGTAGATGCATTTAGGAATCTTTAAGATTACTTACAACAGAACAGCAATGCATTTTATGGACGCGCGCGCGTGCGTGCGTGTGTGTGTGTGACAGAGAGTGAGAGAGAGATCACAGTAGAGTCAGCTGTCTTAACCGTGGCTTGTGTACTGCAAACACATACCAGCTTCATCACTGTGTCGGTCACGCGACTCTTTTCCCCCTTCGGACTTGAACTGATGATAAACCTAATGACATTATTTACTGTTTATTTAATGACATATCTTTACACTTATCTTGAAAGATGAAGCTCGCGATTATGGTAAGGGGCCTTACATTTCCAACGAGTGCTTTCAGTGTTCGGCCAATCACAATCAAGATATGAATTATAATCAAGATATGAATTATAATCTTTTATATGGGAAAGCTTACAATTAACATTGCATAAACCAATTATCTCTCATTGAGAATGAAGCTATAGAGGAAATGTGTTCTTACATTCCTTCCTTTGATTTGGAGCACTAAAACAGTATTACTGTTCATTTAAGCTCTAAACTAATCTTGCTGTGCATTAAAATGCTAACATGACTTGTTGTGCATAAAACTTCTAACACATTAAGAAAATTCTGCATTGCAAATATGATTTAATATCACATTTAAGAATCACCTTTCATATGGGAATGCTTTACCATTAACATTGCATAATCAAACTGTCTCTCACTGGGAAATATGCCTTACGTCATATGAGTGCTTGCATTCTCTTAATTTGCTTAGAAGCACTACCACAGTATTACTCTTAATGGAAGCTCTAAACTAATCTTGCTCTGCATTGAAGCACTAACATAACTTGTGCATAAAACTTCTAACACATTAAGAACTGTCCTTCTGCATTGCAAATAAGATTTCACTTCATATGAAAGTAAAATCTTTCATGCGCAAGCATTACCCTTAACATTGCCTAAACCCACTATCGCTCACTGAGAATTAAGTTTTACAGCATATGTGTGCGTATCTGTTCCTTTGCTTAGGAGAACTAAAACAGTATTACTCTTAAAAGAAGCTCTAAATTAATCTTGCTGTGCATTGAAGTTTTACCATTACTTGTTGTGCATAAAACTTTTTATACCTTAAGAAATATATTTTTTTCATCATATGAGTTCTTGCATTCTCTTCATTTGCTCAAAAGCTCTAACACGGTATTACTGTTAATTGGCTCTAAACCAGTCTTGCTGTGCATTGAAGCTCTAACATAACATGTTGTGCATAAAACTTCTTGCACATTAAGAAATATACTTTACATCATATGAGTGCTTGCATTCTCTTCATTTGCTTAGAAGCACTAACAGAGAATTACTGTTCATAGAAGCTCTAAACCAATCTTGCTGTATACTGATGCACTAACATAACGAGGTGCATAAAACTTCTAACACATTAAGAACTGTCTTTCTGCATTGCAAATAAGATTTATTATCACATTTAAGAATCATCTTTTATATGGGCAAACTTTACCATTAACATTGCATAATCCAACTATCTCTCACTGAGAATGAAAATTTATAGGATATGTGTCCATGTATTCTCTTCCTTTGCTTAGAAGCACGATCACAGTATTACTGTTCATAGAAGCTCTAAACTAATCTTGCTGTGCATTTAAACACTAACATAATTTGTTGTGCATAAAACTTTTTACACATTAAGCTCTAAACTAATCTTGCTGTGCATTTAAACACTAACATAATTTGTTGTGCATAAAACTTTTTACACATTAAGCTCTAAACTAATCTTGCTGTGCATTTAAACACTAACATAATTTGTTGTGCATAAAACTTTTTACACATTAAGCTCTAAACTAATCTTGCTGTGCATTTAAACACTAACATAATTTGTTGTGCATAAAACTTTTTACACATTAAGCTCTAAACTAATCTTGCTGTGCATTTAAACACTAACATAATTTGTTGTGCATAAAACTTTTTACACATTAAGCTCTAAACTAATCTTGCTGTGCATTTAAACACTAACATAATTTGTTGTGCATAAAACTTTTTACACATTAAGCTCTAAACTAATCTTGCTGTGCATTTAAACACTAACATAATTTGTTGTGCATAAAACTTTTTACACATTAAGCTCTAAACTAATCTTGCTGTGCATTTAAACACTAACATAATTTGTTGTGCATAAAACTTTTTACACATTAAGCTCTAAACTAATCTTGCTGTGCATTTAAACACTAACATAATTTGTTGTGCATAAAATTACTAACACATTAATAACTGTCTTTCTTAGATTGCATATAAGATTTCACTTCACATGTAAGAACCATCTTTATTATGGGCAAGCTTTACCGTTAACATTACAAAAATCAACTGTCTCTGACTGAGAATGAAGCTTTACAGCATATGTGTGCTTGCATTCTCTTCCTTTAGGTAGAAGTACTGAACACAGTATTGTTCATAGAAGCTCTAAACTAATCTTGTTGAAACAATAACATAATTTGAGGTGCATAAAACTTCTAACACATTAAGAATATTCTGCATTGCAAATATGATTGATTATCACATTTAAGAATCACCTTTCATATGGGAATGCTTTACCATTAACATTGCATATTCCAACTGTCTCTCACTGAGAATGAAAATTTATAGGATATTTGTGCATGATTTCTCTTCCTTTGCTTAGAAGCACGATTACAGTATTACTGTTCATAGACGCTCTAAACTAATCTTGCTGTGCATTTAAACACTAACATAACTTGTTGTGCATAAAATTACTAACACATTAATAACTGTCTTTCTTAGATTGCATATAAGATTTCACTTCACATGTAAGAACCATCTTTATTATGGGGAAGCTTTACCGTTAACATTACAAAAACCATCTGTCTTTCACTGAGAATGAAGCTTTACAGCATATGTGTGCTTGCATTCTCTTCCTTTACGTAGAAGTACTGACACAGTATTGTTTATACAAGCTCTAAACTAATCTTGCTGTACACTGAAGTTCTAAAATAACTTGTTGTGCATAAAACTTCTTGCACATTAAGAAATATGCTTTTCATCATATGAGTGCTTTCATTCTCTTCATTTGCTTAGAAGGACTTACACAGTACTACTGTTCATAGAATCTCTAAACCAATATTGCTGTACACGGAAGCAATAACATAACTTGAAGTGCATACAACTTCTAACACATTAAAAACATTCTGCATTACAGATATGAGTTATAATCACATTTAAGAATTATCTTTCATATGGGAATGCTTTACCATTAACATTGCATAATCCAGCAGTCTCTCATTGAGAATGAAGCTTTACAGGATATGTGTGCTTAATATTTCCTTTCTGCATTGCAAATAAGATTTATCACATTTAAGAATCATCTTACATATGGGAAAGCTTTACCAATAGAATTGCATAAACCTAATATCTCTCACTGAGAAATGTGCTTTACATCATTTGAGTGCTTGCATTTTTTTTGTTTTCTTAGAAGCCCTAACACAGAATTACTGTTCATAGAAGCTCTAAACCAATCTTGCTGTACACTGATGCACTAACATAACGTGAGGTGCATAAAACTTCTAACACATTAAGTCTTTCTGCATTGCAAATAAGATTTCACTTGACATGAATGTAAAATCTTTCATATTAGCAAGCCTTAACCTCAACATTGCCTAAACCCACTATCTCTCATTGAGAATGAAGTTTTACAGCATATGTGTGCTTACATTCTCTTCCTTTGCTTAGGAGAACTAAAACAGTATTACTGTTCAAAGAAGCTCTAAATTAATCTTGCTGTGCATTGAAGTTTTAACATTTCTTGTTGTGCATAAAACTTTTTACACATTAAGAAATATATATTTTTTTCATCATATGAGTGCTTGTATTCTCTTCCTTTGCTTAGAAGTACTGACACAGTATTACTGCCGCCCAATTATAATTATTCAATTATAAGAAATGTCTTTCATATAGGCAATCTTTACTCTTAACCTTGCATGAGCCAACTGTCTCGCTCTGAGAAAGAAGCTTTACAATATAAGTGTGCGTGCATTCGCTTCCTTTGCTTAGAAGCACTATCACAGTATTACTGTTTATAGAAGCTGTAAACTAATCTTGGTGTGCACTGAAACGCTAACACAACTTGTTGTGCATAAAACTACTAACACATTAAGAACATTCTTTCTGCATTGCAGAATAAGATTTCAATTCACATGTAAGAACCATCTTTCATATGGGCAAGCTTTACCTTTAACATTGCAAAAACCAATGATTTCTCACTGAGAATTAAGCTTTACAGCATATGTATGTGTGCATGCATTCCCTTCCTTTACATAGAAGTACTGACACAGTTTTGTTCATAGATGCTCTCAACTAATCTTGCTGTTCATGAATCACTAACATAACGTTGTGCTTGAAATTCCTAACAAATTCTCTTAATTTGCTTAGAAGCACTAACACATTATTACTCTTCATAGAAGGTCTAAACTAATCTTGTTGCGCATTGAAGTACTAACATAACTTGTGCATAAAACTTCTAACACAGTAAGAACTGTCTTTCTGCATTGCAAATAAGATTTCTCTTCACAAGAAATTAAAATCGTTCATATGGGCAAGCATTGCACAAACCAACTGTCTCTCACTGAGAATGAAGCTTTACAGGATATGTGTGATTGCATTCTCATGTTTTTCAAAGAGGTTAGAAGCAAAACCCTACAGAGCGTTTCAACATACGTCTGCTTCGTCGCCATCTTGTTTCGACCCCAACACAGTATTACTGTTCATAGAAGCTAGGGTGTTTTCCTTTTATATGCATTGTTGAATTAAGACCTGTATGTCCAAGTCTTCATCTAGAAATAATACAGTCTTCTTTTCTTCTCCCACTTGAATTCATTCCTCTTACTACCAATGGTTGTATTAAGTGTTTTTTTGTTCATTATTCATTAGATTGCCAGTTTTTAGTTATCTCCCTTTTTATTATTGATTTGAGTTCTGCTTTGCTATACATTATTTCCATATCTATACTTTCCTTTGCCATAACTTGTTTTGCTAACTTGTCTGCTGCTTCATTCCCTGATACTCCAGTATGTACCGGAACCCACAAAAACTGAACTATTTTATTTGTCTGTTGTATCATGTACAACAATTGTCCAGGTAATTGGCAATACGTAGGCCCTGACGACCAAGAGGAATGAATTCATACATTTGGTGCGGATGGTGCGGGGCGCCAATGACAGACCGAAGGGGAGACTACTGTTGGTAGTAGTTGATCCTGTGGTTCTTTTGAATTGGTATGTGGAAATAGGCGTCTTTTAGATCCACTGTTGTGAACCAATCCCCTTGTCTGATGAAGGTTAAAAGACAAAGCAATACGGAATGTCGCTTAAAATGATCCAACCTTGGAATGATATATGCTACTCCCACCTGACCATTCTATCATAAATGCCAATCTATCAGCTCCCCATTCACGTCATGAACTACACATCATTACATTTAAAATCTGCTTACATTTAGCCACCATCTTATTTATGTGTGTATTCCATGTAGCTTTTGTATCAAACCACATACCTAAAAATCTTATCACTTTAACCTGTTCTAACTCTTTATTATATAACTTCATCTTTAAATTTATACTTGACCTTTTATTTGTAAAAAATATATATTTGGTTTTCTCCACTGAGAATTTAAAACCCCATTTATAAGACCACCTCTCATCATTATTTACAGCTGATTGCATTTTATTAACAATATAATCTACAGTCCTACCTCTAAGCCACAGAGCTCCATCATCTGCAAACAACGATTTATTTATATTTCTGTCTAATGTTGCAAATATATTATTTATCATAATAATAAAGAACAAAGTACTTATGACACTCCCTTGAGGAGTTCCACTCTCAATTGTTCCTTTCCTTGATATACATTCCCCAATCTTTACTTTAATATTTCTATCAATTAAAAACTCTTTAATCCAATTATATAATTTTCCATCTAGACCAGTTTGATCTAATTTTATCAAATTTGTATAATAGCCTTCCATATAACATGTCATAAGCTTTCCTCACAGCAAAGAAAACTGCTATTACGGTTTCTTTATTTATCTAAGCTTTCCTAATATCTGATTCCAAATTAATAATTGAGTCCATTATTCCCTTTCCATGTCTAAAACCATTTTGATATGGGGAAAAAAAAAATTCTCCATTTGGTACATTAAACGATCTGTAATCATTTTTTTCATTAATTTACCTAAATGTGAAGTTAGTGCTATCGGTCTATAGTTTAAAGGTGTACTTGGGTCTTTACCTTTTTTTTTTTTAATCGGAATTATTAAAGCTTCTTTCCAGCGCTAAGTTAAATACCCTGTTATAAAACTCTAGAATGATTTTAAGAGATTCATCACAACTTTTTTAACAGTACATAACTAATTCCATCTTGTCCTGGAGTTGAATCCTTAGTGTTTTTTAATGCCCTCTTTAATTCTGAAGATGAAAAAGGGACATCAAGTAAACCATTTGTTACTCTCTTTTTCCCCAAAATATATGGATGCTTTTTTAACAACTTCTCCCTCATGTCCTTACATTCCTTCGTCAAATTATCTGAACTATTAATTTTTGAAAATTCCTTTCAAAACATTTCTGCTTTCTCCTCATCACTTATTGCTATTTTAGCCCCAAAATTTAACACAGGGTAATCATATTCTCTTCGAATCCCGCACATCTTTTTAATCATACTCCACACTTCCTCAATTGGAGTGTTTTTCCCTATTTCTTCACAGAATGATCTCCAATACGCTTTCTTCACTTCTCTTATTGTTCTTCTAGTTTTTGCTTGAGTCTTTTTATATATTATCATGTTTTCCCAATTATGAGTTTTCCTTAGAATTTTGAATGCTTTCATTTTCCTTTTAACTGCTATTGTACACCTCTCATTTTTCCCACCCGCTTTCCTTTGCTTTTCGGAATGCAAAAGCATTATTAGTGCAAAAGCAAAAGCAAAAGCATTATTAGTGCTGCTATGAACTAGCAGCACTTTGTATCACTGATATTAACTCTGCATATATTCTTTCGATTATTATTCCTTCATTCATCTTGATAATTTTCAATCCTTCTTCACACTCTCTTTTGAATTTCTCCCAGTCTGCTTTCTAACACCTCCACTTTCCTGTATTTACTTGCTTTACCTTCCTGATGTCATTATTTACAATTGAGCTTAAAACAGGAAAATAATCACTAGCAGCTGTACAATTTTTTAATACCACCCAACTTATTAGTCCTCCTAATTCATTAGAAACGATTATTAGATCCTATTGCTGATTCGCTTCCTGAATTTACATCCATACGTGTATAGGTTCCATCATTTATGCAAACCAGGTTTTCTTTTGCCATCAACTCGTCAATGACCAGACCATTTGCATCTGTCAATAACCCACCC
>NW_015555868.1:58250-62028 GCF_001515605.1 Sinocyclocheilus anshuiensis
TAAGGTATTATGGGCATTAATATCCCCACACCAAATAACTCTATCTCCACTTAATCCTTTTATCGCTTCCATACTTTCTTGCGTTAATCTTTTGAATGGTTTGTAAGAGTTTATTATAACATAATTCTTATTTCCATGCCATATTTCTACAACTATATACTCCAATGTTACTCCTTTCGCCAAAACTCTATAAGCCTATTTTAAAAATGTGACACATCCTCCTTCTTTTCCTTCTTCCCGGTCTCTTCTCACAGTTATATATCATTTTAAAACAAGATCTAATCTAGGATTCAACCATGACTCTTGAATGCATATTACATCTGGCGTATCTTTCATATGGCTTATATATCCTTTAAATTCTTGACCACTGGCACAAAGGCTTCTGCCATTCCATTGTAAGATAGATAACAAAAAATACTAACCAACCCACATCTCCTGACTTGATTGAGAATCTGTACTAAGGCTTTTCATTATATCTTCGCATTTCAATTCCTTTATTTCTAGAAATCTCTCTGCCGCCTTTACAATTATTTGTAATTTTTCCGTTCTTCTTTCTGTTTGTGCTGTACAGTTAATTTCACCATGAAGAACACAAAATGTATCTTACTATTATTGTATCTTCTGGTATTATGCCTTCAGCTATTCTTCCAGTCCCTTCACTTCCTTTTCCATTCTCCATTCTGTCTGTCCTACTTTGCCTATTCCTACCATTTACTACCTTCCCAGCTTCAGCATAAGTAAGATTGTTTTTGGCTTTTTCCTGTTGTAATTCCACTGCCTCTGACTACCGCCACAGTTGCAATCGTTCAATCCAGGTTATCGAACTACTTTCCGATCTTTCCTCCTTATCTTTTTTC
The DNA here is from genome assembly GCF_001515605.1 of Sinocyclocheilus anshuiensis. Classification (NCBI taxonomy): domain Eukaryota; kingdom Metazoa; phylum Chordata; class Actinopteri; order Cypriniformes; family Cyprinidae; genus Sinocyclocheilus; species Sinocyclocheilus anshuiensis. The sequence goes on from NW_015555868.1 coordinate 59,108, forward strand.
ATCTTTTTAGTAACCTTCTTTCCTGTTCTGACCGGTGTCCATCCTACCTCCATCATCCTCCTCTTCACCAGTGTCTTCCATTCTTAGAGTCTCTGATCCATTCCCAGTTCGATTTCCTCTATAGTAATACGGAGGTATTGAACACAATCTAGAATTCGCATTTTTTTAAAATTTGAACTAGCCGCCATTCAGCATATCAGAGTGTGCTTATGCTGAAATCCACGGCAACGTTCATATTTATAAAAACGGTCTTTGACATGAAAAAGTACTTACCGCCACGTCAGAGTCTGAGCAGAGGTACGTGCAAGAATGTGCAAGAAGTTTTATGCACAACACGTTATGTTAGAGCTTCAATGCACAGCAAGATTAGTTTAGATCTTCTATGAACAGTAATACTGTGTTAGTGCTTCTAAGCAAATTAAGAGAATGCAAGCACTCATATGACGTAAGGCAAATTTCCCAGTGAAAGACAGTTGGATTATGCAATGTTAATGGTAAAGCATTCCAACATGAAAGATGATTCTTAAATGTGATAAATCATATTTCCAATGCAGAATGTAAAGTGTTAGAAGTTTTATGCACCTCAAGTTATGTTATTGCTTCAGTGTACAGCAATATTGGTTTAGAGATTCTATGAACAGTAATACTGTGTAAGTGCTTCTAAGCAAATGAAGAAAATGCAAGCACTCATATGATGAAAAGCATATTTCTTAATGGTGCAAGAAGTTTTATGCACAAGAAGTTATTTTAGAACTTCAATGCACAGCAAAACTAGTTTGGAGCTTCTATGAACAATACTGTGTCAGTACTCCAAAGCAAAGGAAAATAATGTAAGCACACATATGCTGTAAAGCTTCATTCGCAGTGAGAGAAAGTTGGTTTTTAGAATGTTAAGGGTAAAGCTTGCCCATATGAAAGATGATTCTTACATGTGAAGAGAAATCTTATTTGCAATCTAAGATAGACAGCTCTTAATGTGTTAGAAGTTTTTCTGAAGTTCCACTGATGGTCAATTATTAGTACTTAAAGGGGTCATATGATGCGATTTCAAGTTTTCCTTTCTCTTTGGAGTGTTACAAGCGAGGTGCATAAAACTTCTAACACATTAAGAACTGTCTTTCTGCATTGCAAATAAGATTTATTATCACATTTAAGAATCATCTTTTATATGGGCAAACTTTACCATTAACATTGCATAATCCAACTATCTCTCACTGAGATTGAAAATTTATAGGATATGTGTGCATGTATTCTCTTCCTTTACGTAGAAGTACTTACACAGTATTGTTCATAGAAGCTCTAAACTAATCTTGTTGAAGCAATAACATAATTTGAGGTGCATAAAACTTCTAACACATTAAGAATATTCTGCATTGCAAATATGATTGATTATCACATTTAAGAATCACCTTTCATATGGGAATGCTTTACCATTAACATTGCATATTCCAACTGTCTCTCACTGAGAATGAAAATTTATAGGATATTTGTGCATGTATTCCCTTCCTTTGCTTAGAAGCACGATTACAGTATTACTGTTCATAGAAGCTCTAAACTAATCTTGCTGTGCATTTAAACACTGTTGTGCATAAAATTACTAACACATTAATAACTGTCTTTCTTAGATTGCATATAAGATTTCACTTCACATGTAAGAACCATCTTTATTATGGGCAAGCTTTACCGTTAACATTACAAAAACCATCTGTCTTTCACTGAGAATGAAGCTTTACAGCATATGTGTGCTTACATTCTCTTCCTTTGCTTAGGAGAACTAAAACAGTATTACTGTTCATAGAAGCTCTAAACTAATCTTGCTGTGCACTGAAACGCTAACACAACTTGTTGTGCATAAAACTACTAACACATTAAGAACATTCTTTCTGCATTGCAAATAAGATTTAGTATCACGTTTAAGAATCATCTTTAATATGGGAAAGCTTTACCATTAACATTGCATGAACCAATTATCTCTCATTGAGAATAAAGCTTTAGAGGTAACGTGTGCTTACATTCTCTTTCTTTGCTTAAGAGCATTAAAACAGTATTACTGTTCATAGAAGCTCTAAACTAATCTTGCTGTGCATTGAAGCACTAATACAACTTGTTGTACATAAAACTTCTAACACATTAAGAACTGTCTTTCTTAGATTGCAAATAAGATTTCAATTCACATGTAAGAACCATCTTTCATATGGGCAAGCTTTACCTTTAACATTGCAAAAACCAACGATTTCTCACTGAGAATTAAGCTTTACAGCATATGTGTGCATGCATTCCCTTCCTTTACATAGAAGTACTGACACAGTTTTGTTCATAGATGCTCTCAACTAATCTTGCTGTGCATGAATCACTAACATAACGTTGTGCTTGAAATTCCTAACAAATTCTCTTAATTTGCTTAGAAGCACTAACACATTATTACTCTTCATAGAAGGTCTAAACTAATCTTGTTGCGCATTGAAGTACTAACATAACTTGTGCATAAAACTTCTAACACATTAAGAACTGTCTTTCTGCATTGCAAATAAGATTTCTCTTCACAAGAAATTAAAATCTTTCATATGGGCAAGCATTGCACAAACCAACTATCTCTCACTGAGAATGAAGCTTTACAGGATATGTGTGATTGCATTCTCTTCCTTTGTAAGAATCATCTTTCATATGGGCAAGCTTTACCCTTAATGCATACTCCAACTATCCCGCACTGAGAATGAAGATTTATAGGATATGTGTGCATGCATTCTTTTCCTTTGCTTATGGGCCGGATCTGGGCCAACACTATGTTGCTGTCTGGGCTGTTTCTCTCTAATTCCGAGGTCACCGTTGCCACCAGATCCAGTCTGTATCCAGATGAGATGGTCACTGCAGTCACCCGGATCCAGTACGTATTCAGACCAGATGGTGGATCAGCACCTAGA
>NW_015555868.1:62107-63369 GCF_001515605.1 Sinocyclocheilus anshuiensis
CCACCGGGACAAGACCACAGGAACCAGATGAGTCCTCTGAACAATGTGACTTTGCTGCAGTCTGAAATTGAACTGCTGGTTTTCTCCCAAGGTTTTCTCTCCATTCTGTCACCGATGGAGTTTTGGTTCCTTGCCGTTGTCGCCTCTGACTTGCTTAGTTGGGAACACTTAATTTCCAGCGGTATTGTTGACTTGATTGCAAATGATTGTAAAGATACTATTTAAACTGAACTGAGCTGGATGATGACATCACTGAATTCAATGATGAACTGCCTAATTGAAAAATGAGTGTTTACTATTGTCATTTTGTATTATTGACACACTATTTTCCTAATTACTGCTGTTCAGTTGCTTTGACACAATCTGTATTGTGAAAAGCGCTATATAAATAAAGGTGACTTGACTTGACTTGACTTTGCTTAGAAGCAGGAACATAGTATTATTTATTTATTTATTATTTGTTCGTAGAAGCTCTAAACTAATCTTGCTGTGCACTGAAGCACTATTATAACTTGTGCATAAAACTTCTAACACATTAAGAACATTCTTTATACATATTATTATAACCACTGTGCGAATTCCGGGGGAGGGGCTGACCTCCATAAAGAAGGCTTGGTCCCACTTGATGGAAGTCAAAACTAGATAGGGGGGATAGAAAGTAGGCTACGCATAATATGGAGACTTACTTGTCAGATTTTACAGTTCACATAAATCTGACTGACAGCTCTGACTGATTTTAAACTGTAATAATAATAATTTAAACTTGGCAGCCCCTGAAATCGATCATCTCGTTCAATCCAGGACGTGCATTTATTGCTTGGACGGAGCAAGAACACTTTTTAAATTCATGTGCACATTCAATCGAGTAATAAAGTCCACCCTCTTTAACTTTATGCTGTTGTACTGAATTAACTATTTGTTAAAATAACCACAATATTAACAGCAATACTGAAATACGAGCGCGCGGTTTAGCTGTCTGTCAGATGCGCGTTAAAGTTGCATGTGTAACTTTAACAAACACCGCTTGTTTTCTTTCAGAATCATCATTGCCTGGTCGAAAGAAAAATAGGTTACTTGAAGTTTTTACTTAAAAATGAAGATAATGTATAGGTGCTGTAAGGGAAACAGGTCAATTTAGCTCAAAGGGAATCATTTAAGATTTTAAAGGGAATTTGGACAGAATCACTGTTTTACGGCTGATCACTGAGACGGCCAGCGATTCATTGAACGAGCCGTATAACATCAACTCTGCAATGGATATT
>NW_015555868.1:63589-68589 GCF_001515605.1 Sinocyclocheilus anshuiensis
TTCTGTAGCATTCTGTGGACGTAAGGATACGTTCTGTGAAGACCAGAGGTTAGGAGGTCTCTCATAAGGAATTTCAGTCTGTTCTCTGTGGTCGAGGTGGGGGAAGTCAATTCCAAAGCGTTCGTGATTGTAGTTACTATCACGTGATGGTCATGCGGTCATCTCTTTGACCATTTAATCTTGATTACTTGCTCTAAAATTGACAATCTCCTTGGAATTGTCAATAAGTGTTCTTTTGTTTGAATGCTGTGAGCTACTCAAAGCTGCTAGTTGGTTCAGGCTTGTGGCACCAGGATCTGATTTACGAACATCCTGTGTCTTGGGCCTCTGTGGAATTCGGCTCCTCGTGTTTCAACTGTTCTTTATGCATAGAAATGATTAGTTGCTCATAAGTCCTTTTAACGTCATTTAGGTGCATATATACATGGAAAGGTAGTTTCTGTAGCATTCTGTGGACGTAAGGATACGTTCTGTGAAGACCAGAGGTTAGGAGGTCTCTCATAAGGAATTTCAGTCTGTTCTCTGTGGTCGAGGTGGGGGAAGTCAATTCCAAAGCGTTCGTGATTGTAGTTACTATCACGTGATGGTCATGCGGTCATCTCTTTGACCATTTAATCTTGATTACTTGCTCTAAAATTGACAATCTCCTTGGAATTGTCAATAAGTGTTCTTTTGTTTAAATGCTGTGAGCCACTCAAAGCTGATGGTTGGTTCCGGCTTGTGGGGCCAGGATCTGATTTACGACATCCTGTGTCTTGGGCCTCTGTGGAATTTGTCTCCTCATGTTTCAACCATGTTTTGATCAAATCTTAGATTGTCTGATTCGGTCTGATACCCTACAGTGCAAATATTATCTGGGGAAGAAAAAATATATTAACGAATTTAAGGCTTGACTCGAGCAAGAGAGCTGATTTTTTGTTTCCCGAATATCTGCAAGATTGCAAATGTGATATTGAGTTCTCAAGAAACAATATTTTGATATTGTGTTACATTTTAGACACAATATTGTCAATATTGTCTGTTTTTGTGCAAGTTTGCCAACGAAAGCAGAACTGTTGTGTGCCTCACAGCAGCAGTGTTTCATGTTTGTGGCTAGATCGCTATACAGCAAAAACGCTACAATAAAAGCTAACAATAAAATTGAATTTTCTATCAATTAGATTGTGTTTTATTAACGTCTACCCCTACCCCAACCCTAAACCTACCCCTTACAATAATGCAAAAATAGTAATTATTGTTGTACAGTTTGAGAAAAATTTTGCTGTATGCCGTCTAGCCTTAACCGTGTTTCATTACTGAATGAATCCACGGTTTTTGAACGAATCGATTGAGCTAATGATTCAGTGAGCCATTTATAAATACAGTCACTGGCTTTGCTTCTAAATGAATCAGCCGTTTGTACGAATTGGTTGAATGAATGACTGAATGGCTCACCCATTAAAACAGCGAATTGCCGCCACCCACGACCCCCACCCCCCCAAAGGTCACTGTGTAATTCGCACTCTGATTAAAACCATTAACAACCCATTATTCAGCGGTCTTCATCTTGACTCCTGCGCTGACGCACTCACTCAAAAGTTCTAATTCACAAGTAGCCAGTTCAATGAACTTTAAGAAAAGCTCACTGGCCCTTCCCTGCTTCGTCACAGATTGCGACATGCAGTGTTTCACGAGTTCACACTTACATATAATAAACAGAGTAAAGGTTATGTGTATTTGGCGTGCTGTTTGGGGAGAGGGCTCCGAGCCTGGTAATTCCTCTTGAATTCCAGGTACTCCCCCTGTCTGGGGAGAGGGGTCCGAGCTCCGCATTTAGCCCAGAACCAGTTTTTGTTCTGTGCTGATCATAATCGAATCCTTTCATTATAACATACAGAGTGTATAACACGACGATGTTAATATATTATTTGCGCAGTGTGAGATTCATTGGTCATAACAGAACTTTGTGAGATAGCGATGAAGTTTTTTAGTGGTTAAAAAAGGAGCGCTCTTTGCGAGCTTCCACTTATGATGATCTACATTTAATCCATTTGAATGGAATGACATCCTCGTATTTATGCTGGAATCGCTCTCAAAGTAGCAGTGATTGACATAGTGATAACCATAGCAATAGATGGGACAAAATATGTGAAAATGTGCATTAAGACTAGAGCACCCTCACTCATTTCAGAAGCACCCTCAGTGATTATTTCTGGTTGGTACGCTTTTATTGCATAGCCTACAAAAACAACAAAATACAAATGCACTAAATAAAATAATGTAATAAATGCATATTTACAATTTAAGCACTTAACTAAAATAAGTATTAAATAATTAAATAAATAACTAGAGAAGGCTGACTATAACCAGTTTGCTTCCATTTAGTAAGAAATGCCTAGGCTACTCTTCACCTGAATTAGAAAACAAAAAGCTCTTCTGGTCTTCAGTGATGCGAGGACAACGTTTGAGCGTTCTGAGCGAGAGCAGAGCCAATTCATAAAAAAAACCCTATGTATATTTAAAAGCACACGTCCAGTTTTGTATGTGAAAGAAATCCGCTTGCGAGAGGAAAGATTCTTGTTCACGCATTACATGGATCGCGTAACATTATGTGCTCTCGACATTTGTCATTAAGATCACGCTATAGAAACCGCTTAAAATTAAGTATAAAGAAGAGAAAGGTAAGATGGCTTGGGCTATTTATAGAAGTTCTTTCTCGAGCTGATAGGATAGATGGTTTAATTGTCTTGAAAAAGCCAATTTACTGAAATCCTATTTAAACTTATTAAGTTGGCGTGAGAAAGCCAACTTACTGATCTACTATTTAAACTTCTTTTTATTATGTTGGCTTGGCAACTTTCCGTTGTTTCGGAACCTGGCGCGTTTCCCCCCATAGCTCGGTTCGTTAGGGCATATGTGAACGAAAAAACGAACTCTGGAACGGTTCGGTTGTAGTGAGAAAGCAATCCGAGCCAACAGACCAACGAACCAGGTTCTATCACAATGTATAATGGGTAATTACGTAAGTTCCGTGAAAAGCATTAGCTTTGTTGTTTTGCTTATACTTTAAAATGAACCTGTGAATGTCTGTAGGTGAGCACGTCTTCGCCATTCAAAATCAAAGCGCACTTTTTAATTTTATAATGCCAAATCTAAAATCTATTAAGTGGCTATAGAAACCACTTAAATTAATTATAAAGAAGAGAAGAAAGGCAGCTGCCTGCACAAGTTCCGTCACTGCCAGATGCACTTAGAAATGTACTAAAAACAAACCTATGGCAAGATATTGGTGGGGGGGGCACTACGTAAGTTCCGTGAAAAGCATTAGCTTTGTTGTTTTGCTTATACTTTAAAATGAACCTGTGAATGTCTGTAGGTGAGCACGTCTTCGCCATTCAAAATCAAAGCGCACTTTTTAATTTTATAATGCCATCTTATTGCTCTTCTTCCTAGTAGGTGCATTTTAAAAATGTTTTCCTGATGAATCCTGGACTCCTGCTCAAAATGATAAATTCATATAAGGACAGCTACAAAAAAATGGATGTCGTTCCATCCTGACGGATGACATGCGTGACAGCTAAGTGGAATCCCAGAAAATGAACCGTGAGACTTTGACCAATGAGAGAACAGTTTACTCGAGTGACTTGTATTAACAAATTTGGTCGGTTTAGAAACATTGCTGTGTGAAAGCGAACCGCACCAAGAATAAAAAGCAACATTGTAATATTTTTAATCCCTGTTTCGGAACAAAGCAATCAATCTACAGGTGTGAAAGCACCCCAGACAGCAGACAGTTTCGGCCCAGATCCGGTCCGCATGGATTTCACATGGGCCAGATGTGGGCCGGATCTGGGCCAACACTATGTTGCTTTCTGGGACCCTTAGTTTCACTTTTAAATCGGTTCAAAATACAAATAAATACATTTCATTCACACTGACAAGCTAAACCAACATATCTGATCATTACCAGGTCAGGGCTCATTAACAATGACTGTCTGACGGCCAGAACAGTGTTAAAAATCACAGATCTGTGACCGCATCGTTTAGCAAGAGCACTCCGTCCATCCTCACAAAAGTACAGTTTTGCACTTTTAAAATAAAATATTCCAGCGATTGCATACAATCCACCCATTAGAACACAAAAAGAGCTAAATTCAGGTGTTTGTGAGCTGTACTTGCGTCCGGTATCTGAGTTCGCGAGACTGCAGCGTCCTCATTAAACTTCTATTTTTGCACGTCTTGAAGCCTTGTGAATGCAAACACTCCAGCGAATTTACAGAATACAATTATAAGAACATATTGAGAGCTAAGTTGCGTGCATGTGAGCTTTATTTATGTTTCACTGACATCCGCATCGCGTCGCGCCGACTTCTCAACACTGAACGGACAAAAAGAATATACAGAAACTACATCGTTTACATGCCTTTTAAAAGCTTCTACATTAAAAAAACCCCAACGAATGAAGCCAATACAATTAGAAGAACATATTATAGAGGTAAAATTAGTGCTTATGAGTGCTTGTGAGATATTTTTGTCTAACTGCAGAGCAACGCGCAGCAGCTCAAACGCTCGCACTACCGACAAGATTATTTCAAAATACATGATAGCTTGGCGAATATAATCGAAAACATTCGTTTATGTCTTATGTGAACATAAACTGTTGAGAAATAAATCGGAGGTGGATGGATGTGAACATTAAAGCGATCGCATTTACCAGCTGCTTTCTGTCTTCAATGTTAATCCATAAAAAAACAGAAAATCATTCGTTTGTCTTGGGCTCTTTTATTTATTTATTTATTGCTCTAACGAGAATCAATATTTAATGAGAACCATGCAATGTTATTTTAGGATTCTTCCATTTCTGCATCTAAACATCTACAAACCAAAAAACCCGCTCTCTTATACTGTTGTTTGCAAATTGTTTATCGCGCAATTGAACTGATATCTACTTTTATTTATCATAATACATTTTATTTGTTAGAATAGACAATTACAGCGGTCTATAACAAATAATACCAGGG
>NW_015555868.1:73589-75787 GCF_001515605.1 Sinocyclocheilus anshuiensis
TATCGATCTATCTATCTATCGATCTATCTATCTATCGATCTATCTATCTATCGATCTATCTATCTATCGATCTATCTATCTATCGATCTATCTATCTATCGATCTATCTATCTATCGATCTATCTATCTATCGATCTATCTATCTATCGATCTATCTATCTATCGATCTATCTATCTATCGATCTATCTATCTATCGATCTATCTATCTATCGATCTATCTATCTATCGATCTATCTATCTATCGATCTATCTATCTATCGATCTATCTATCTATCGATCTATCTATCTATCGATCTATCTATCTATCGATCTATCTATCTATCGATCTATCTATCTATCGATCTATCTATCTATCGATCTATCTATCTATCGATCTATCTATCTATCGATCTATCTATCTATCGATCTATCTATCTATCGATCTATCTATCTATCGATCTATCTATCTATCGATCTATCTATCTATCGATCTATCTATCTATCGATCTATCTATCTATCGATCTATCTATCTATCGATCTATCTATCTATCGATCTATCTATCTATCGATCTATCTATCTATCGATCTATCTATCTATCGATCTATCTATCTATCGATCTATCTATCTATCGATCTATCTATCTATCGATCTATCTATCTATCGATCTATCTATCTATCGATCTATCTATCTATCGATCTATCTATCTATCGATCTATCTATCTATCGATCTATCTATCTATCGATCTATCTATCTATCGATCTATCTATCTATCGATCTATCTATCTATCGATCTATCTATCTATCGATCTATCTATCTATCGATCTATCTATCTATCGATCTATCTATCTATCGATCTATCTATCTATCGATCTATCTATCTATCGATCTATCTATCTATCGATCTATCTATCTATCGATCTATCTATCTATCGATCTATCTATCTATCGATCTATCTATCTATCGATCTATCTATCTATCGATCTATCTATCTATCGATCTATCTATCTATCGATCTATCTATCTATCGATCTATCTATCTATCGATCTATCTATCTATCGATCTATCTATCTATCGATCTATCTATCTATCGATCTATCTATCTATCGATCTATCTATCTATCGATCTATCTATCTATCGATCTATCTATCTATCGATCTATCTATCTATCGATCTATCTATCTATCGATCTATCTATCTATCGATCTATCTATCTATCGATCTATCTATCTATCGATCTATCTATCTATCGATCTATCTATCTATCGATCTATCTATCTATCGATCTATCTATCTATCGATCTATCTATCTATCGATCTATCTATCTATCGATCTATCTATCTATCGATCTATCTATCTATCGATCTATCTATCTATCGATCTATCTATCTATCGATCTATCTATCTATCGATCTATCTATCTATCGATCTATCTATCTATCGATCTATCTATCTATCGATCTATCTATCTATCGATCTATCTATCTATCGATCTATCTATCTATCGATCTATCTATCTATCGATCTATCTATCTATCGATCTATCTATCTATCGATCTATCTATCTATCGATCTATCTATCTATCGATCTATCTATCTATCGATCTATCTATCTATCGATCTATCTATCTATCGATCTATCTATCTATCGATCTATCTATCTATCGATCTATCTATCTATCGATCTATCTATCTATCGATCTATCTATCTATCGATCTATCTATCTATCGATCTATCTATCTATCGATCTATCTATCTATCGATCTATCTATCTATCGATCTATCTATCTATCGATCTATCTATCTATCGATCTATCTATCTATCGATCTATCTATCTATCGATCTATCTATCTATCGATCTATCTATCTATCGATCTATCTATCTATCGATCTATCTATCTATCGATCTATCTATCTATCGATCTATCTATCTATCGATCTATCTATCTATCGATCTATCTATCTATCGATCTATCTATCTATCGATCTATCTATCTATCGATCTATCTATCTATCGATCTATCTATCTATCGATCTATCTATCTATCGATCTATCTATCTATCGATCTATCTATCTATCGATCTATCTATCTATCGATCTGACTATTTCTATCTATCTATCTATCTATCTATCTATCATCATATGACATTTCTATTTATCTATCTATCTATCTATCTCTCTATCTGACTATTTCTATCTATCTATCTAT
>NW_015555869.1:0-369 GCF_001515605.1 Sinocyclocheilus anshuiensis
TTAAACATGCAAGAGCCAGAAGACGTGAATGAGAACTCGTGCACACAGTGAGAAGATTTGTGTGTGCGCTCACCAGAAGCGCCAAACCCGCGTCTCAGAGAGCGTGCAAATAATGAGTTCTCTTTCAAGACTTGTGTTTGAATGGACAAATTCACACAAAAAATATGTCAACATGCCTGTCTTGGTGAGTTTCCTAGCATACATAGTCGGTTGAATGTACAGTATCAGTGTACTGGATCCGTGCATTGTCTTAAAGTTTTTAATGTTAAAGGGGTCATATGATGCGATTTCATTTTTTCCTTTCTCTTTGGAGTGTTACAAGCTCTTGGTGCATAAAGAAGATCTGTAAAGTTGCAAAGACTAAAGTCT
>NW_015555869.1:716-1265 GCF_001515605.1 Sinocyclocheilus anshuiensis
CATGCCTAGAGCTGATCCGTGCTGGTCGCTGAGGAAATACATCAACTTCGCGCTGTGGATCGCAGGATCGGCTTTCGCCGTGGAGGAAGCGGAGTCCAGCCCGGGGTCGTCACATGTGGTTTACGCAAGCCCTCCGGCCGCCGCTCACTCTAGCCTGTAAGTACATTTTTTATATTTAAAGAATTTGCCACTGATGATTCAAACGCGAGTTTTCAGCAGTGTAGGGTAGCGCTCGTTGTCGTTTCTCTGATCACAAATGCAGACATGGTTTTATGTTTACGCGGCGCGATACGCAACGCAACACGTAAAAACACAGTATAAGTCATTATAATCAGTAATTATGTCCCCACAGGATGCAACAAATGCCTCGTTTGTAATGGGTTTTCATGTTTTTGTCTCGTCGCTCACAGTATAAGTCATTATAATCAGTAATTATGTCCCCACAGGATTCAACAAATGCCTCGTTTGTAATGGGTTTTATTGGTTTTGTCTCGCCGTGCACAGACGGCGTCACAGTATGGTAAGGAGCGTAACATTTCCGTCACACGC
>NW_015555870.1:0-27153 GCF_001515605.1 Sinocyclocheilus anshuiensis
GAGAGAGAGAGAGAGAGAGAGAGAGAGATAGGAAGGGTGGAGGAACAGGAACAATCACGAGGGTCATAATGAAGAAAAGACCCTCTTAACGTGACCGTGTGTTGTTATCCACAGGAAGCTTCCCGTGAGGTAATCTAGTTTGGCTTATGGCACAGCGGACACACATACTAAACTAGCATTATCATAACAGGTTATAAGGGATTAACTAATATAGAAATGTTGATATTAATTTATTTTATATTAATGTTTAATAAATACATTTTTAAATTAATTTATATTATTTTTTAATTGATTACTATACTTTTTTATTTTCCTTTATAGTGGTCAATTATTTTTATGTGGCTGATATGATGTCGGATATAATAAATATGTAAAGTTTTGCCTGACATTTTTACAAAAGTGGCTAAAGCAAATCCTTCACTTTGACATTGTTTTAAGTGAAATGCAGCAATCAAAAATGTTTGGTACTTTTGAAAGCTTCTGAGTAAACAGTTTGAACTGACCTAAAAAGTAAAAGACCTGATATTGTGACATTGAATACAATGAATATAAAGAAAATAAAATTAATCCACAGGATAAAAAAATTAAAAAAGGAGAGTTGCGAGATAAAAAAAAGCCAAATTGCGAGATAAAAAAACTTCCACAGGGATATTCTAATATCGACCTAAACAAACTGACAAATATCATTTAGAAATGCTTTTGATTTGAAATTCGATGTTAACACTTCATCAAGAAATGTTTTAATTTGCAAACATGCTGTCAGTTCAAAAGAACCTTAAATAAATAAAATAATGACATACAAATACTATGAAACAATCAAACTAAAAATGCTTCCATACTACAGCTGTTACTGGAGACCTGAGGATATTTGACATGAAAACTATTTCCATGCTAACACACAGCTTGTGGAAGATGACGGATAATTTGCATGTACGTCCTAATGCACTTGTCATTCCTGCTTCACATTGATAACACACTGTGTTCAGACTCAAATAATACAAAAGAGACCAGTGTGAGCAGAACCAAGCGGCGTGAGGTTTGCTATCATTTAGTCTGAAATCAAAACAGTGAAACACAGCAAACATCAACCACAGAAAGGTTTGAGAGAGGCTGGGAGAAGCGTGAACAGGCCACACACAGATCTGCTCAGGAAGGGCTATTGACTAGGTGGATTTTATATGTATTTGCAACAATGTAGATCAGGCCAAAATGGACAGATAAGCTGTAAAATGAGGACTGGTGGCATGTAGCAGCAGTGATGGGTGTTATCTCCATGCAGGCTGTGAGGGACAGTGTGGTTTCTGAAGAGCATGAGGCAGAAGTGAGGGGAGAGCACACTTTGAGAGTGTGGAGGAGAGTCAAATCACACTGCTGGCCAATCACACGCTAGCTGGAGCAAGCAGGGCAAAGTTACCTGAGTTGTAAAAATACGGGCCCTTGTCTGGAAATGTGTCAGTGGTGGATAGACAGTGATATTTTTTGAAGGAAACAAAACATGAAAACAAGAAACATATCAACAAAAGCCAACATACATAAAATGTGATGTCCAGATTGATATTTTGATATCAGTTCTGGACATGAAAATAATACAGGAAATACAGTGTCATATTATGATTTTTACAATTCAATTTCAAAAAGGTGAGGTTCTTGCAATTTTAAACAGATAATATAGACTACCGTTCAAAATGGTAAATCAAACACAAAATGATGATGAATGATTGACGTAAAAATCACACAGAAGTCACTTTCCACATATAAAAGTGGCCCTGAATTTGTTTGAAAACATGATTCAATGTGATTTTTGCTGTTCACACAGTGAGGCAGAAATCAGATTGAGATCACATTTACTATTAGTAAGTTACAAAAGGTACTAATATGTACCTTCAAGGTACTAATATGCACCATTTAGGGTAAATATGGTATAAAGATGCTTTTGTACCTTAGGGCCCCGCCCCAGTGACAGCTTAGTACTTTTTTTCAGAGCGTGTATGTTTACTGTAACAGTAGGTGTGTGTGTTGTACGTACTCTGCAGCCTGCGTGTGGGGCTCTCTCCGTGCAGGAGGCGTCTCTGCATGTAGGGCGAGGGGTTCGGCAGCGGCATCGAGGACTGGTCGTGTGTTTGGAGCTTATACCAGTGAGGCTGATCGTCCAGCAGCGCCGTCTCCAGCTCGATCAGAATCTACACACACACATCCGTTTATGACGACTTATGGTGTTTTATGAGCTTAAAGGGGTCATAGGATGCCCATTTTCCACAAGTTGATATGATTCTTTAGGGTCTGAATGAAAAGTCTGTAACATAGTTTGGTTAAAATTTCTCAATGGTAGTGTAAAAAACACCTTTTTTACCCTGTCAAAAACAGCTCTTTTCAGAGCAAGCCGTTTTTGTAGCATTTTCCTTTAAATGTTAATGAGCTCTGCTGACTCCGCCCCTCTCTTCTGAGCTGCTCTCAGAGAGACTGTTTACTTTAGCCGCATTCATTGTGAAACTTGCTAATGTCAATCAAACTATCGTGGGAGGGGCCTGTCTGTGTGACGTCACACAGACAGGCATCTGAGATCAGCTCGATTTGAGAAAGGGGTAAAGATTTTAGTAGATTAACAAAAAAACACTGGGTGGATTTTTATCATTATAGGGTGGTTGTGTACACACACTGCCAACACACATTTCAGTTCAAACAACTTGTATAAGTGCATGTAGCATCCGATGACCCCTTTAAGGTTTAACTCAAATGTGGAATATTTCTTGCATTAAAAAAAAAAAGAAAAAAAAAAAGCTTGAAGTAAGCCTTTGCCAAGGAAGTCACATAACTGATTTTAAACTCAAACTTATTTTCTCTTGCATCCCACTGAGTGAATATTGTGAGATGTTTGTGGCATTATTAGAGACGTGCAGCAGGACGGTGTCGGTCTCTCTCTCACCTCTCCCAGGAACTCGCTCTCCTCCTCTCGGACTCTGGCCTGGTCCCACAGTGTGATCTCCAGCATGCGCTCCCTGAACTCTCGTCTGTGCACCGGCGAGTACATGAACGTCTGGTTCCACTTGGGCTCCAGAGATTTCTTCACTGTTTTCGTTCTCCTCTTGCTTTTATCGCTGAGAAGAGCAGGTGAGTTCATAATTTTACAGCTGCTGATGTGACCATACAGACCCACAGAGACAATAAACCAATCCAAGGACCCCTGATTTGAAACTTTGCATTAAAAGCAAATATTATTACACACAATTATTCATTCATTCATAGATTTTTTTCAGATATTAATTTTCGTTTCTTACTTACAAATGGAATTTACATCTATTATTATTTTATTATCTGGGTTGCAGAATATTTCACATGCATTTCCCCCAAGTTAAAATCCTTTCTGTAAAGGGAGGATTTTGAAGATTTCACTAGCTTTTGAATCCTTGGTTATTAAAGTTTGCTGTTTTTCAATGGGTTTACTATAAATTTGATGATTAAGTAATTGTGATTTTGCTCACTGTGGATAGACGCACAAACATACCATATATCTGCACTTTACCTCTTGAAATTTCTGCTTTGAGGATTCTCCAACCTTTTATTGTTCTGTTTTAGAGTCTTCAATATTGTGTGCTTTGCTATTACCAATACAAAAGCAACCACTGATGTTATTACAATAATGCTGCTGCTGCTGTTTTCAACCACCCCAACCCCCCAAAATAACAATATTAATAAAAATTAGGGATGCACCGATACCGATACTGGTATCGGTTGCTATTACCAATACAAAAGCAACCACTGATGTTATTACAATGCTGCTGCTGCTGTTTTCAACCGCCCCAACCCCCCAAAATAACAACATTAATACAAATTAGGGATGCACCGATACCGATACCAGTTTACCGATTACCACGAAATAAATTTTGGTTTGACTGTATCTATTTTATAAATTAAATTAACCAACTAACATTATACATACTCTTTTGGTTTCTGTACCCAATATTTTAAAAATGTACAAATGTAATGAAAATATTGGTATCGGTACTCGGTATCGGCAAGTACCAAAAATAAAAATATCGGTATCGGGCGAGTACTGGAAAAAGTGGTATGGGTGCATCCCTAATAAAAATAGAATCAATATATTTAGACACTTTCAAATACAACTGAAATGATTTTGATATGAATATACATTATTTTATTTTAGAAAATGTTGCATTTTTAATTAGAATGACATGAAATTACATAAAAAATGTAACTGTCTGTTCTTTTGAAATTTCTATTCATTAAAGAATAGAAATATTAAAAAATATTATACTGATTTCTGAAGGATCATGTGACACTGAAGACTGGAGTAATGATGCTGAAAATTCAGGTTTGCATCACAGGAATAAAATATATTTTGAAATATATTCAAATAGAAACTTTAAGTTGTCATTATACTTCACAATATTGCTATTATACTGTATTTTTTATCAAATAAATGCAGCCAATGAGCATAAAAAAACTTCTTAAAAAGTGTACACAGAAATTACATTTAAAATATATTCAAAAAGAAAACAGTTATTTTCAATTATAATAATATTTCACAATATTACTGTTTTATTGTATTTTCGATCAAATAAATCAATAAATTACAGCTTTGGTGAACATAAGAGAATTCGGTAACACTTTATTTTAGGGTCTATTAACTAGTTGCTTATTAGCATGCATATTACTAGAATATTAGCCGCTTATTAGTACTAATTAAGCACATATTAATGCCTTATTCTACATGACCTTATTCAACATCTCTAATCCTACCCAATACCTAAACTTAACAACAACAAATTGAAATAAAATTTTAAGTTGAAGTTTAGGGTGACGTACTAAAATTAAAAAAAGTATGTAAACATAATAAAAGTATAATAAAAAAAGAAAATATAAATATATAAAAAAATAATAATAATATATGAAAAAAGCACATAACAACATTTGTAAAACTTAAACTAAAATTAAAATAACAAAATTAAAGGCAATTCAAAATGTCAATAAATACTCACTGGAGTTTCATGCAATGGTCTTCATTTATGCTGACAATTTACATAAACATTGTTTTACAAATGGTTTACACATATAAAGTCATGCTTGTTTCAATCTTGCCCAATACAGCTAATTCTCAAAAGGATCCCAATAATGTAAATGTGGTTTTACTTTTATTTTACAAACTGAGGGACGAGTTTATGGAATAACTGGCAGTATGCCACAGATGGACAAACTGGAAGACTGCAGGAAGGTTATGAAATATGGAGAACAAAAATACTCTGAATAAATTAATCATGAAATAATCCAATTCATCCAAAAATAAATGTAATAATTTATTTTGAAATAAATCAAAAGTTGAATGTACTTAATTGCATAAAAATTAAATGAAAAGTTACATGTACATATATTTTTTTTTTAAATAATTCAATCAGTGTTAATTATTTAAATGTGCCTATTTATTTATTAAATAAATAAGTTTGTTGTTTGTAATATTTTGACAAACTTTTAATGACATCCACAATTTATTCTGTAATGTAATTAGTGAATAAGTGTTCCCTATTCTAAAGTGTTACCAAGAATTATTTCGGAAACAAAAAAATTATACCGATCCCAAACTTTTGAACAGTACTGTTAGCGTTGCTCACAAAGGATGCCATTAGAGATTATAATTTAAAATCCTTACAAAAACTGGATATATCTGACGTGCACGCACCTTCTGTCGGGGAGGAAGTAGATTTTGACGTATGGATTCCTGGGTCGCCCGTCTTCTCGTGAAGGCAGGTCTTTGGCGCCCAGGATAGTGACGATGAGCTGATGTCCTACTTTATCGTACCATAGCTTGACCTGTAGGGAGAGATGGGCTCTGTTAGGAGGTCTGTGAGGAGAGCTCACCCCAGAAGGTCCAGGGCAGACCTGCAGAGCCCCTTATGCAATGTGTGCAGCATCACATGCTTGGCAGATCTTTCCCAGCACCAGCACACACCAACTACATCAAGCTGACTAACTCCTCAGCCTCTAATCATCAGCTAAATTCACCACTAAAACAAACACCAAATTCAACTACTGCTAAGCACTGAATCACATAGTTTGATACTACAGTGTTTAAGGGGTCAGAGTTTATGTTGCGCTTAATATTCCAGGTTGAATACAGCTTCATTACTACAGACAATAATTTTGACTTGTATCTCAGTTTGTAATTTATTTATTTATTTTACAGTACTGCAATGACTATAGGGCAAGGCAACGTGCCAGGATAAATGATAAAATATTAAAATATTACTATTTTGCAGTGTTGTTATTGTCAACTAAAACTAAAATAAAAACTGTTATAAAATAGAAAAGTGCATCAAATAAAATAATTATGAGTATATATATATATGTATATATATATTCTCAAAAATATAAGATTGGGCTAAGTTGTCACAGAATTGCAATAATTGTAATTTGAAAAATGTTAATATTTACATTGGTTGGTCGAAACAATGATTACACAAAAATGTTTTTTTAAATATAATAGTTTATTGAACCTATTCATATATTTTAATGAAATATAAATAAAAAATCTAAAAAAAAAAATCTGTATATATATATTTGCTTATGTGTTTTTTGTTGACTATCATATTTATTACATTTTAACCTGATTGTTCTACAAAATGATGTATGGATAATTACGAAAACCTTGGTTCATTCCACTAAGTGTTCATATTGAAATATACTAACAATATAAATGTCACGCCCATGGACTGTTTGTGTGTGTTTTGCTCCCCGTGACCCAGTTTCTCTCTCTTGTTGATTGTGTTAATTTGATTCCAGGTGTGTCTCCTTAGTCCCCTCGATTAGTCCCTCGTTTTCCTGTGCTTATAAGCCCCAGTCCGTTCAGTTAGTGTTTGTCGGGTCTACTGGTTATGTTTGTGTGTCATTCCTCGTTCCTGTTGTGGATTTACCTCTGTGATTGTTCATTAAAAGACTGTGTAACGCTTCTTTGCGTCTTCTGCGCTCCTTCCCTCCGGCACAGCCGTGACAGAAGACCCGACCAAAAAACAGTTGGTTTACACATATAAAGTCATGCTTGTTTCAATCTTGCCCAATACAGCTAATTCTCAAAAGGATCCCAATAATGTAAATGTGGTTTTACTTTTATTTTACAAACTGAGGGACGAGTTTATGGAATAACTGGCAGTATGCCACAGATGGACAAACTGGAAGACTGCAGGAAGGTTATGAAATATGGAGAACAAAAATACTCTGAATAAATTAATCATGAAATAATCCAATTCATCCAAAAATAAATGTAATAATTTATTTTGAAATAAATCAAAAGTTGAATGTACTTAATTGCATAAAAATTAAATGAAAAGTTACATGTACATATATTTTTTTTTTAAATAATTCAATCAGTGTTAATTATTTAAATGTGCCTATTTATTTATTAAATAAATAAGTTTGTTGTTTGTAATATTTTGACAAACTTTTAATGACATCCACAATTTATTCTGTAATGTAATTATATATTTGTTGTATTTTTTTCAAATATTTTTCACATACAAAATCGTATTTCTAAATCAATAAATTGAATAATACTAGCTTTAATTTCCGAATGACATTTTTATTTATTTCATGTTGAGCACTTCTTAAGTGTTCATTGATAGAAATTCTCAGTCTTCCCAGCATTTGCCCTGCCAGATCACCAGAGCTGAAAGAAACACACGTCTATAATGCACCTTTAGAGAGAACTTGCTATTCTAGATAAATACTGCAGTACTAATGCATGCAGCAAAGCAACAGAAAGAGCTCAATACAGACTAGAGCAATCCAGGTAGCTTCCATTGCAAAAACAGCAGGGGGAAGGCTTCAGTCCAAACAAATTGTACCGTTTGATTCTTCTACAGACGCATCGAGGTCTGTGCTTTTATTAGTTGACTGCATCAGGAAACAGTATAAAATCCATTTTCATCTAAAACTCCATTTTCAAAAACTATAGCAACAACCATTGGAGTTTATTATTGCAGTTAAATGGGAGATCCCTCATGTTGTTCCAAACCCATATGACTTTTTTCTCTGTGGAACAGAAATAATTATTATTAAAATAATGTTTATTATCTGTGAGGTTTAGAGAAATGTTCTACATTGGAAAATGCAATATTATCTTGAAAGTGAGGTAATTAACATACTGTATCTCTTCATTGCAACACAGAACATAATATTTGATAGTACTGATCCAAACCGGGCTTCATTTGTACTAAAAATAATACATTCATTAATTTTTAATACTACAAATGTAGTAAAACATATGCATTTCATACAAACTATTTTCTATACAATATGATACAAATATAACGTTCCATGTTACATGACAAAGATGAAAAAAATGTCTCTCTAAAAAAAAAATCTGTTTAAAATTTAAAGAGATTTAATTTAATAAACGATGCTAAAATCATGCCACATTTAAAAAGAGAATAAAACAAATGGTATATAATTAATTCAGAATATTTCAGCCTCAGCAAGATGGCCGTTCAATTAATTAAGCCAAATTCATACTGTAATAATGAAACAGCTCTTATGAATTGTGGTTATAAATCGCAAGGGCGATGACGTATAACTTTAGGGGAAATAATAAAATCTGAACAAAAGAGCAAAGGGGGAGAAACTTGGAATGCTGCTGTTTTCCTGCAGTGCATTTTCCAAATAACGCACAGAGAGAGAGAGAGAGAGAGAGAGAGAGAGAGAGAGAGAGAGTAATGAAGGATTGAGAAAGACTGCCAGAAATGAAAGAAAAGATTAAAAAGAGACTGAGCAGAGGAAGAGAGAGAAGTCTGACGATGTTACCTGGACCCTAGGGACAAAAGGCGTGGTTCTTCTACTAAGGCATGGACTCTGGATAAGCAAAATTAACAAGAAAACAAAAGCAAAACAACTAAAGCAAAACTGCACAGAGGCACACAAATCAAAACAACCCATCTGAGAAGAGATTTAGCCTAACTGAGTGACGTAACTTATTCATTTCCTCAAATATTAGAATCTTATTTCAGATTCTATTTCAGAATCTTACAGCTGAAATAACCTTAGGCCTGTATGTGAGTACTGAAGTGTGTCAAAACATACTCCATAATGCAGCATAAGTATTATATCCACAGCGACACATCAACACACTTTAACATGTAGTTTTTAAAATAAAAAAACCTGCCACATTAAGATGCATCACTGCAGGTTTTATGTCAATGTAGGGCTGATTAATCGCGATTAATTGCATCCAAAATAAAAGTGTGTTTATTATTCTTACTATTATTATTACATATGTTTCTTAAATATATGCATGCATGTGTGTGCATTTATACAAATAAATACTGTACACACACACATATATTATGTAAACACGAAGGTTTATTTTGGATGTGATTAATCGATTTTACAGCCCTATGCCAATGATATAACATACTGAATCTCTTCATTGTATCAAAGAACATTATATTTAATAGTACTGATCCAAACTGAACCTCTTGAATGCTTTTTTTTTCTTCAGAAATTGTACTAATTGTACTAACTAGGAAAACATATGGGCAACACTTCATATACATTATTCAAGTACTTATAAATCATTTGCAAGCTATTAGCTTATAGTTAATTCATAGTTTATAAATTGTAGTTTCTACATTGTTAGTACATTAATAGGCTATGTACAAATAGGGAATTCTTCATTCACGGTCACTGTAATTTACAAATTATTATTGTTTAATTAGCTAACAAAGAGTTAAATAATGTGTTTTTATCCTTTGTTTTCTACTCATTGTATCCTAACGCTAACTGATGTATTTTAATGCGATCTCATGAGTAGCTGTATGTATTTTATGAAACATTCATTTACTTTTGTTTGCATTGAGATGAAAGCATACAAAATGTACGTATTTACTGTCATTGTACATTTTTTTCATATTTTTTTGTACAAGTGGTTAGGTTTAGGATTGGGAATAAATAAACAAATAAATAAATAAATTTAAAAAAAGGTCACAAAAGCATCCAAAAGTTAATAATTTATAGTAAAGAAACTTTATGTGTATTGTTTATGTGCAAAGTGCACTGATGTATGCCTAATGTATTTGTAGACATTTTAGGAACACTTAGTATTAATGCAATTCATGTCTAATAAAGGTAGGTCATTGCCTTTAATCAAGTATTTTCTGTGACCTAATCTAAAGTGAGAACTATTTACTCCTGATAACCATTAACAACTCCTTTACTCCTGGTTTAAATACTGCACATCAATATGCTTTGTGTTGTTAACAAACGATAATAAAACATTATGTAACTCTTTACATATGAGCTAATGAAACAGTAATTAGTTAACTACTGTCACAATGAATAGATAACTCACTATTTGTGTATATTAACAATGTAGACTACATTTTATAAACTTTGAACTAACAATAAACTATTATTATGATTTATAAGTGCTTTGTTACTGTATACTGTACTTATTAAAGTGTTACCAACATATGCATTTCATTCAAACCATTTTCTATCAAATATAACACATATATAACATTTAATGTTATGTGACAAAGAATGAAAAATGTTTGTCTAAAATAAAATCAGTTTTAAAATTTAAAGAGACTCCTGATCTTAAGTTTAAAAAAACATGCCACATTTAAAAAGAGTAAAACAAACGTCTCTTTAAACGATTTCCCTTAAGTTTGCTTTTAAAACATTTTAATGCATTACTTGTGTTTCTCAATAGCATATAAACATCAACATGCAGCAATGATCAGTACGTGTGTGCGTGTGTGTGTGTGTGTGTGTGAGCGAGTGAGAGAGTGAGAGAGTGAGAGAGTGAGTGAGTGAGTGAGTGAGTGAGAGAGAGAGAGAGAGAGAGAGAGAGATCTGGTGGGGACTTAAACCTGACTACACCAATTACTTGTGGCTCTGAATGTGTTGGAGTCAGACTATCCCTGTGCTCGGATGACTTCTAACACCAGGTACATTCTGCTCAGGGGGAATTGAGTCTGTTGTGGTAATTCACAGGTTAGAGGTGTGCAGTGTGAGTGAGTGAGTGAGTGAGTGAGTGTGTGTGTGTCTGTGTGTGTGTGTGTGTGTGTGTGTGTGTAAAGTATTCTGACTTCAATATTTTAGGATAAATCTCCCTCATTCCAAACAAAAAGAAATCAAATTTACAACAGCGCAAACCATAGTGAGACACTAAAAGCATCACCCGGACAGAAGAACAGACAACACTTCAGTGCAAAAACAGAAAAAGCACATACATTGTTATTATTATTAAACAGCATTTCCTTTTTAAACACAATCTCTCCACATTTAGCATGTTCACAGTTGTCGCTACAGCTCGTTTCCTTATTAAACAATTAAAAGGCACAATAATGGCAAATCTGTATCCATGCCTGAAGCACTTTACTGTACTGTATGAACACCTGAGTCAAACTTACCTCGCAGATGTATTAAGACACTGATAATGCAACCGGTGTAAATTATTGAAACGCTAAACGGCAGTAAAGATCGTGGCTGATCGTTCAAGTAAACGCAACAACTTCAGCACAAAGTACAATAGCTAGTCTTTCAAGGGAGTGTGTTTTCCTAACATCTTGATCAGCAGCGCCGTGTCAGAGCCAACCTGCAGAGTCTACGTCAATCGGGTAACAAGCTTGAAAACTAAGAATACTTTTTTCCTGGACTCCGGACGCTGTCTAGCACTGACACACAACTGTCTAGAATCGCAAAACGCACTTGACTGACAAATGTCATACTAACAAATGTAAGATGATGTGCCATTTTACTGTCCGCTATATATTTGAAATAATTTGAAATATCTTAAGATTATGCTCATTAACACTCACATTCAAATTACATTCTAATGCTTGTAGCATTCAGCATTCCACTAAACCTGTCAAAATCAAGTATCAAAATGAACGGAGTGAATAGAAATACAATTTTAATGCACTGGCACAACCTAATTAGTGTGCATTTTCAAAACAGACTGGTTGTTAATTTACATAATTGTGCTAGTCATTTTATACGAATAAAATAGTGTTAATACCGAGTCCTTTGGAGTGACTCACTATCTATTTCTAATTACGCAATCTGATGAGAATCCTCAAACATTTTGTTAATTAGGACACCAACAGCAAGTAAATAAGGCATTTTTATGCTTGTAAATTAGGATGAGGGAGAGTTTTAACTCCTACAATTAATAAAATGTGTAATGTTTATGTCCCTGTGAAATATCTGTACTTTTAAAAACGAATTAGTCACATTGGAGGACCATTTCAATTAACCAGTGAAATTATATACAGGTATATATATATATGTGTGTGTGTGTGTAAACATAATCTGTCTGCTTCTAAATACACTACTGTTCAAAAGCTTGGTGTCGGTAAGATTTTTTAGTCTCTTATGTTCACCAAGGCTACATTTATTTCATCAAAAATACAGTAAAACAGAAATACTGTGAAATATTATTACAGTTCGAAAGAACTGTTTGAATATATGCTAAAATGTAATTTATTCCTGTGATCAAATTCTAATATGCAGATTTGCTGCTCAAGAAATATTTATTATTGTTAATGTTGAAAACAGTTGTGCTGCTTATAATTCTGGATTCGTTAACGAATAGCAATCTCAAAAGAACAGCATTTATTTGATTTATTTATTTGCATATTTTGTAACATAATAAATGTATTTACTGCCATTTTTGATCAATTTAATGCATCCTTGCTGAATAAAAGTATGAATTTCTTATAAAAAAAATAAATGAATAAAAAATCTTACTGACCCTAAACTTTTGAACAGTAGTATAAATTATAACTTACATTTTTAATGTTAAAAAAATAATCCATGTCCATTTGTCAACTTTGCACAAGCTCTTTTATATCATCTTATCTACAACTCTAACACTTTGGCCTTTAGATCTGAGCTGATATCTGTGTGAATGAACAGTGAGTGCTGGCAAACTCCCTGAAGACACAGTGAAATAATCGCTAAACCTCAAAGCTAGCGCCATTTCATCAGTGAAGCCCTGAGTCGAGCGGCCAACGAAAAGTGCAGATGCTGGTACTCACTGAAAGCTGTCCGGACAGATACTGAGGGTTGTCCCGGAGCATGCCAGGACTCATGGGGGACGTGACAGAGATGGACGGGCCCATTTTTTGAGATTCAAAGGAACTTGAACCTGAATAATAGGCGAATAACGTTTAGATCGATCCTCCTGCTGGCAAAGGCAGTGCTAAAGTATGTTTTATATATCAAAACTAGCTAAACTTACTTGATTCAAGTTGTCCATGTGTGCTCTCTGGTATTCTAGGGACATCTCTACAAGAAAAAAATTGAAGAGCATTTTAATGATAGCAGGTGTGTGTCTGTAAAAACAAAAACAAAACAAAAAACACTCAGAGCATCCCAGCCATATGCCAGAAGGTAATATGGCTTGGTGAAATACTGTAGCTAAAATGTAAGGTTTTGAATGAATTTAAATATAAATTCTGATATTTATTTATATTCTCTGAAATGGTTTTAAACAATCATTTTAACCAAACAGCCATTGTTGCCAAGAAGATTAAAACATTTTAAATCAAGAAGTAAAATACAGTAAAGGTAATTAAAAATAATTAAGACATCCACTCTGTTTTTATATAAATTAACATGTGAAATAATTAATCATTTTCATTTATATACACTCTTATAAACAGCAATATTTACATACACAACCAGTCAGAAGTTTGGAATGATTAAGATTTTGTTGTTTTTGAAAGAAGTCTCTTATGCTCACCAATGTGGTTTCCACAAAAATATGAAGCAGCACAGCTGTTTTCAACACTACACCTAATAATAATAATAATCATGTTTCTTGAGCAGCAAATCAGCATATTATACTGATTTCTGAAGGATCATGTGACTCTGAAGACTGAAGTAATGATTCTGAAAATTCAGCTTTGATCACAGGAATAAATTACAGTTTAACATATATTATAATAGAAAACACTTATTTTAAATTGTAATAATATTTCACAATATTACTGTTTATACTGTATTTTTGAACAAATAAATGCAGCCTTAGTAAGAGACTTCGTTCAAAACCATTGAACTATAATTATTCCAAACTTTTGACTGGTAGTCTAAACAGTGTATATTTTGACTAAAGCATGAGAAGTGGCACATGGGAACATTTTGGGTGATTATAAGGAGTGCTTCAATTTTTAAGTGATTAATTGAATCAAAAATGTATCAAACTTCCAAAACCTTGTTTGCACTTTTGCTGCTGAGAATAAAATCTGAGATGACATTAAAGTATCTTAAAGACAGAAGAAGCAAGTGCAGAATTGGCTTGGCGAGGAAATATAATTGCCAAAAAAAAGCATTAAAATATTCACATTGTTAAAGGCACAATATGCAAGATTTTTGTAATAAAATATCCAAAAACCACTTGCAGTGTGATATATTTCATGCAGTTGTTTACTTACATTATTCCAAAAGTTCCCAAGGATTTGTAAATCCAGAGAAATTGAAATTTTAAATTTTATGGCTCGTCCCTGTTCATCGTCGCCTATCAATGACGCAATATCCGCACTATCCTCGGGTTCCGCTTATGGATACTATGGCAACACACATGGACAAATGCGGAAGTGGTAGTTACACAGCATGTAGCGCGCCGCTGTTGTGTATTTCAATTATCATGTATCACGATTATTCATTGGCGAGTGCAGAAAAAAAAAAAAAAACGTAAACGTAAACGTAGACCAACTGAGGCAAGAAGGATCAATATCGGCGTGCGTTTCCGAGATGGACATAGCTTCGCGACAAACTCGGACTTGCCAGAGATATTATTTGCTGTACAAGTAATAGTCATGTACAGGTGATTTTAATAGATATGAATGAAGTTACCCGTGAACATGATTTGTGAAAACCACATCTCCCATCGTTCCACACTCCGTCATAGCATCATCAAGCTTCACCTCTGTTATTGTTTTGAAAATGTGACCTCTAGCGACAAAAACTTACATATTGTGCCTTTAAGTGATTTTACTGTATACTGCTGTCAAAATAATATCACTGATATCTACAGTATATCACTGATATATTGCCCAGCTCTTCAAGGTTAACCTGAACATCTGACCATCTTGGTGCTAGACTCTCAATGGTTTTCATTTTGTAAGTAACAAACAATAATTTCTAATTATGTCAATCTGTCCTCCTAAAGAACTGACCTGAAGCAGAACTTTCATTTTAAGCAGTGAACAAGTTGAAGTTTCTACCTGTGTGTGTGTGTGTGTGTGTGTGTGAATATAAGCATTCATATGTTGGGCTCCCACAGGCTATCACTCTTCATAAAGCTCTACTGTCAAAGAAAATGTGCTCTGTGTCCCTGAACTGACACGTTGAGTATTGGGCAGAGTAATGATCCATCACCCGCTTCACTCACACGATGGGCCGTGAGACCACCAGCTCCACCTGCGGCTCTGGCTTGGATTCTAGAATGATATTGTAAACTTCCTTGAATGTGGCTCCCTGTAAGACCCTCCCGTTCCACTCCAGGACCTGATCGCCTGAGGACCGACACAACACAGCATCAATACGACATCAAATATGATATAGCTGCACTTAAACCAGCGTTAGTTAAAGGGTTAGTTCACCCAACAATTAAAATTCTGTCATCATTTACTCGCTCGCATGTTGTTCCAGAACCATAAGACTTTAATGCATCATCGAAACACAAAGTTTTTAATGAAACCTGAGACTTCTGTCCCTCCACTGAAAGTTAATGCAACTAAAACTTTGAGGCTTCAAAAAGTTCATAAAGACATTGTAAAAGAATTCCATATCACTGTAAAAAAAAAAAAATCTAATCCATTTTAACATTTCAATAGTTGCCTTACATTTTTAAGTATAATCTACTTAGCTGTGCAAGTCATTTAAACTTAAATTACATTAAACTGGCTTAAAAAATGAAGTTGAATTTCATATAACTGATAAAAACATTGTTAATGTAAAACCATAAGTTGCCATGACTTACTGATCATCTAATTTTTTACAGTTTATGAATCAAGGGGTTTAATCAAAACAAATGAACAAAATATATTTTTAATGAAACCTTTCTGATTTCTGTCCCTCCACTGAAAGTCGATTCCACCCAAACTTTTCAGTACATGAAGACATTGTAAAGATAATCAGTTTGAACCAAATGGTTTGATGATATTTTGAATGAAACTCAAGTGATTTCTATTCCTCAACTGAAAGTTCATTCCACCAAAGCTTTTACGCTTTAAAAAGTTCATAAAGATATCGTAAAAGTATCGTGATATCGTAATCCATATGAAGATACTTCCACTGAAAGTCTATGCAACCAAAATGTTCAATCTTCATAAAATTCACAAAAACATTCTAAGTAATTCATTTACATTTTACATTTGGCAGACACTTTTACGCAAAGTGGCTTACGTTGCATTCAAGGTACATTCATTTTGAATGAAACCTAAGCGATTTCTGTCCCTCCACTGTAAGTCCATTTCACTAAAACTTTAAATCTTCAAAAAGTTCATAAAGATACTGTAAAACTAATTAATTTACATTCTGGCAGAAGCTTTTATCCAAAGTGACTAACATTAGAATTCAAGACACAGTTTTTGCATTCCCTGGGAATCCAACCTATGACTTCAGCGTAATGCTCTACTGTTTGAACTCTGGAAAGCTTAAAATCCATATAAATCCAATATGAACGGTTTAATTCAAACACAAATTATGATATATTTAATGAAAAGAAATGATTGTCCCTCCATTGAAAGTCCATTCCACCAAAACTTTCAAACTTCAAAAAAGTTAATTTAGACACTGTAAAAGTAATCCATATGAGGGTGACAGAATTTCCATTTTTGTGTGAACATACCCTTTAAGTTTAAAACACGTAGAAAGGACCCTCTTTATAGTAAGTGTCCTTAACTACTATGTACTTGCATTTAAATTAAAGATTTGATACAATGCACTTATTGTGTACATACATTTTGTCTTATATAGTACTTATATTTGAAAATACCATCCTGTAATTACATCTCTAATTAATTTCTGTAGGTACATCTATAATTACACCCTTAACTCTACGCATTAAACCTAACCAGATCACCAAACCTGCCCCTAACCTAACCCGTATCCCCATCAATAGCAGCAGAGGTGATTTGCAATTCAATGTGAACACAATACGTACATTGTACCTAACAATTCATTACTTTATTATTAAGTACACAGTATTTAACGACACCTAATATAAAGCGGAACCTAAAATCTTTACCCATATACTGTACAGAATCCCATAATTCAGCGGGATCACAGAAGCAGCAGCTCTGACTTCACATGGTCTCAGAGCAAATGCTTTTACGCCTTCCACAGTCTAACGCGAGTTGAAAGAAATGTGTTTAATTGTTAAATCTGAATAGATGTGTTCACCTGGTCGGAGATGGCCGACAGTGTCTGCAAGACTTCCTCTCTTCACCTTCGTAATGAAAGCACAAAGTCTGCCAGACTCTGTTATCTTCCCTCCCACTACCTGCAATACAGACAACAGGCAATGCAAATTATTTCAAATATTTTTTACATGAAACTATAATGTGTTCAATACAAAGGGCCTGAAAGGTGGAATTTAAATGCTGAATGTTGGACCTGTGCTATGGAGAAAGGATGAAGTTCCACATCAATATCATATGTGCTAATACTATGGGTCATGTTCACTAAGAATGAACAGGGATTGCTGATAGTGTCATTTACAGTATTTGCACACATTATTTTAACACCCCACTTACTAAAGGAATCATGCAAATCAAGCAACTCAGCAAATGCACCCACAAAATTAATGCTAAGCACAGTTTGCACAAGACAGTGCTCTCTATTCACAGAAATGTACTCAGATAATTGCTGGAAGACAGCGAGTGGGCAAACTTTCAGGAACTAAAGCACACCAGCACAAATGGTGCCTTAATTTAGCCTTTTGTTTTAAGTGTAAAGGACCATCAGTAACCAATTTATAACACAAGAACTTGGTTACACTTTATTTTAAGGTGTCCTTGTTACAGTGCAATAAAAAAATTAACTACATTTACTTACTAGGGTTGTGACGGTGAGGAAAGTTTCCCACCGGTTAATCGACGTGTGACAACACCGGTAATACCGGTATCACCGTGGGGGCGGGAAGAACTCAATCAAAATTCAGCCCACAATAAGGTCAAAGTTCAAATGATTAAGAGAAAACTGTAGTAAGTACACTGTGCATTGTGTATGAAGTTGATGGAGGGTTTGCTGAAGATCTCTTATGATCTAGGGTCATTAGCATGGCTTTGTTCGAGTGAACTTTGACAGTGTTTGGGCATCTCTTACCTTGAGGCCCAGCAGTGCCCCAGTGTCTCTGGGCACCGTGCCATCTTTCATCCGCTTGTTTAGCACTATCCGCCCTATTAGGCGCTCTCCATCTTTGGATGGTTGCCATGTCACCGGGTGCTACGGGGTCAAAGTGACAATACACTTCTGGTTTTTATACAAGCATCCACACACTGCACATTACAAACACACACACATGCACAGGCTCAGGGAAATGAAAGCAGGAGGTGAGCACTCTTATTTGCTGAAGACACAAACCGAACCACGGTGTCACTTAAGACAAGTCAACATGAAACACATTCACAACCCATTTTACTTTGTAATTATATATTTGAGTGAAACAGTGTCTGTTTACTGAAAAGAAAATGTAGGATGGGATTTGATTTTATCCATTGAGATGTGATTGAGTCATGACCAGAATGGAGTTACAAGATTGGTAAGAGAAGATGCTAACACTTGAGATTAAGGAACACTATTCACTATTAACTAGTTGCTTACTGCCATGCATATTACTAGCATACTGCCTGTTTATTAACACTTATAAAGCACACATTAATGCATGACCATATTCTAGATCTCTTAACCCCACCCCATACCTAAACATCACTACTACAACAACTACCTACTTACTATCAATAAGCAGCGAATTAGGAGTTTATTGAGGGAAAACTCTTAGTTAATAGTGTGTTCCCTATTCTAAAGTGTTACTGAGAAGATTTGTAAGAGAGAGTAAGAGAGATTTGCAATGTCAGCTGAAAACAAACATTGTTGTAGGCGGAGCAGGTTATTTCATTTTGATGAATTATGAAGGCAAACCTTTTTTTTTTTTTAATCTTTGGAATAACATGCACACATGAATTGTTCCCAATAAGACCAGGAACACACATTAAGTAAGTATAGGGTCTGTTTTGATTTCATGCTGACTTTAAAAGGGTATTTTTGTGTTTCTTGTCATTATAAATTTATAAATACTATAACATTTATGGTATTTAAAGGAATAATTCAAACAAAAATTAAAAATCCTTTCATAATTTTCTCACTCTCATGTCATAAACTAATATAAGGAAAAGCCTGAAAATGTTTTCATCCACTGTAGTTCTCATATCTAATATACACTCAATTCATATGGTGCATTAAGATATGTTGTGGCAAATTTGATCTCAATTATGTATAATATAATTGAGCTTTTTCCCCCTTGACACTAGTGTAAAAGTTTGCACCACATTTAAACTGAATGATATTTAAGAGCTGCAGGGAAGGGGAAGATGATCAGTTAATAACATTTTGGTCTGCTCTGCACAAGGAAATGGAAACTGTCTAGGCAGAAAATTACCAGTATGTTTTTTGTTAACTTTATGGACATTTACTTTAACCCTAAAACACATCACTATGCAAAGCATATTTAAAACATGGGTAAAACACCTGTGAAAATTCAATATGGACATCATTTTAAAGGGACATTTCACCCAAAAAGAAAATTAGCTGTTTATTTACTCACCCTCAGGCCATCCAAGACATACTGTAGATGAGTTTTTTGTTCAGTAGAAAAGTAAAGAAGATTTTTAGCTGAAACCATGGTCCTTGATGATTCTGTCCGAAAGAATCATTTCGCAAAAAAACGTACTTCTCTATTTGCCTGAGGCTCAGGATTACAGGTAATAATGTGGTAAATAATGTTCAGTTTTTCACACAGACCAATCATTTCGCTTTATAAGATCTCATTATATCATCAGGAGCCATAGGCAATGTTCCCTCTAAGCTGCGCGCGTGCGCGGCCACGCACTTCTTTCATCACCACCATACAGAAGAAATAATATTCCGCGCACAGGACAGATGCAAAAATAAGTTGGGAAAGCCATTTGATTGAATTTTAGTAACCGGTGAATGCGGCTTACAGGTTTCATAGAAAGAGAATGATGTGCGCTGAATCAGTCGCTCCAGAAATCCAATACTTTAATGGTTGCAGATGAAATGGCTCAACACGAGAGCTAACGCAAACGTAATGACATGTGAGATAAAACGCCATCATGTTTTAAAGAAGAGTGGCTTGATTAAGTGGTGGAAATAGCGGATGATGGGCACAGAATGGTAACAAAACTCCAAGACATTTACAGCGCTGTACAGGTCTGGTTTAAAGAGTGTTTTTGCTCAGGTGGCCGAAAAGTTTTGCTCAGCAAGAAAAAAAAAATTAGAGGGAACATTGGTCATAGGTATGAATTTTGTGTTGTCTGCAGTGTTGGGTGTAATTAAATGTTTTACTGTAATTAAATTACTTATCCACTGTAAAAGTAAAGTAAGGGATTACTGTTCATTTTTAGGTAATTTAATTACAGTTACTTACTGTATAAAGTACTTGCGTTACATACTGTAAATAATTTCAACAGTTCTAAAATCAATATTGAACTTGAAATCTAAATTTATTGTTGAATGCAGCCTCTTTAACCCTCTGCGCGCCGGTACGTTTACTTGCAGTTTTTCCTGATGACAGAGAAAAGACCCTAAAATACCCAGATACAGATAAGACTAAAATCAATTGAATCTTTAAACGGTCTACAGTACTTTTATTTGTGTACACTGACAATAAGAATAAAACATTGTGCTTTTGTAAAATAAAGAAAACAAACAGGGTGCGCTTTCTGCTGTTTTGGTCTCCATGAACTTCTTTCTGAAACGCGTCACAAAAATGAACCGAAACTCAGTGAATACTTGACACACATACATGAGAAATATGTCTATAGAAAGCTTGAAGTGTCTACTTTTAAATTAACTGATTCAAATCGAAAACAAATATTCTCTGATTATGTAATCCGTATGAAACTAAAGCGAGGTACAGTCTTTCCTGTCTCAGAGCTCATTATCTGCAGCTATACCTGCGAGCAAACGCCCTCATCACCAGGATACAAAAAAAAAAATTGATAACAAAAAAAAAAATCAAGATTCATCTACTTTTCATTGTTTTTGGAAGAAGACCTGCTATGAGGAATAAGCCGTAATTTACCTCTGAAGAACAGCGCGATCTGACTCGCTTTATTCGGTGGAGGAGATCAATTTTGTAATTTATTCTTACTTACATTAGTTCATGTGTTATTTTTACATAAACTTGTACGCATTTTACTAGTTGGACTTTAAACTATCTTGCCAAACTGAAATGCGTGAAAGCAGGTGAAATATGCTTTTCATCAACTTTTGAAATATCAACTTTTTATATAGGCTAAATGCCGTACAAAACGAGGATGTAATTTTTTTGTTTTTTATATTATTATGAGATATAATACGATATAGATATAAAGTAATGGGAATGCTTACACTGCAGCATGATGAATGATACAGTCCAGGAATGTTTAGATCAGTGTTTACTGATCTATTATTGTAACGCCCCTGTGGACTGTTTATTGTGGTTTCTTCCCCTTTTGTTGGTTTAGCCCGTACTAATCATTAGTTAATTACCCTCATTGTGCTCACCTGTCTGCCACTAATTATCCACCCTATATTAGTTCCTGTCTGTCTGAGCTTTAGTTGTCGGTTATTGTGAATGTTATCCCAAGTGTGTGTGTCTCACCTACCTGAATCTGCCTTGTTGTGTCTACATTAGGGCTGCACGATTAATCGCATGCGATATTTAACGCGCATCTTATCAGTAAAGCCGGTTCTGTAATCACATTGTGCTTTTGTAAAATAAAGAAAACAAACAGGGTGCGCTTTCTGCTGTTTTGGTCTCCATGAACTTCTTTCTGAAACGCGTCACAAAAATGAACCGAAACTCAGTGAATACTTGACACACATACATGAGAAATATGTCTATAGAAAGCTTGAAGTGTCTACTTTTAAATTAACTGATTCAAATCGAAAACAAATATTCTCTGATTATGTAATCCGTATGAAACTAAAGCGAGGTACAGTCTTTCCTGTCTCAGAGCTCATTATCTGCAGCTATACCTGCGAGCAAACGCCCTCATCACCAGGATACAAAAAAAAAAATTGATAACAAAAAAAAAAATCAAGATTCATCTACTTTTCATTGTTTTTGGAAGAAGACCTGCTATGAGGAATAAGCCGTAATTTACCTCTGAAGAACAGCGCGATCTGACTCGCTTTATTCGGTGGAGGAGATCAATTTTGTAATTTATTCTTACTTACATTAGTTCATGTGTTATTTTTACATAAACTTGTACGCATTTTACTAGTTGGACTTTAAACTATCTTGCCAAACTGAAATGCGTGAAAGCAGGTGAAATATGCTTTTCATCAACTTTTGAAATATCAACTTTTTATATAGGCTAAATGCCGTACAAAACGAGGATGTAATTTTTTTGTTTTTTATATTATTATGAGATATAATACGATATAGATATAAAGTAATGGGAATGCTTACACTGCAGCATGATGAATGATACAGTCCAGGAATGTTTAGATCAGTGTTTACTGATCTATTATTGTAACGCCCCTGTGGACTGTTTATTGTGGTTTCTTCCCCTTTTGTTGGTTTAGCCCGTACTAATCATTAGTTAATTACCCTCATTGTGCTCACCTGTCTGCCACTAATTATCCACCCTATATTAGTTCCTGTCTGTCTGAGCTTTAGTTGTCGGTTATTGTGAATGTTATCCCAAGTGTGTGTGTCTCACCTACCTGAATCTGCCTTGTTGTGTCTACATTAAAAGTCATTATTGGAATCCTTGTCGTCCTGCCTGCCTCCACACACCGTGTCGTGACAATTATCTGATGTCGATGTTTATAATGTGCTAAGCAATAAGAATTTAGTTTATAAAATATCAGAATGTTGTTTATGTACTGTGTGGTAACACAAATCATATGTGCATGAATGACAGTACAAAATCATGTTGTTGTTTTTTTTTTTGTTAGGAGTGGACAAAATTAGTATTAGTGACTGCCAATACATGTACAGTATGTCAGTGTGTGTATGAAATATGGTACTCATTGCTTTGAAAAGTTTAATGCTTAAAGCTTGATACATGTAATGTTTAACTTTTCTTAAGCTTATTTGTTATTCAGAAATTTGCCGTGTAATTAGTTAACCAAAGAGGGTTACTTTTTTTTTATTAAAATGTTTAAGTATTACAGTTGTTTTAAAGATAAAAAGCTAAACTATTCCATGTTTGACTCAAATTGAAAGAATAAAGATTTTCATTTCTATTGTCTTTTAGGATTTTAAGATTCAAGTAATTAAGTTACTTATTGAGTAATTAAATTTATTTTCAGACAGAGTAATTAGAAAAGAAATTTAAATGCAATATTGATGATGTAATTAGTAATTAATTACTTTTTGAAAGTAACTTACCCAACATTGGTTGCCTGTATATGATTTGCATTTTACGAATCACCAAGGACCACAGTTTCAGCTAAAAATCTTCTTTACCGCTCCACTGAAGAAGAAAAAAAATCAGCTACATCTTGGATGGCCTGAGGGTGAGTAAATTAATACTCAAATTTTCATTTTTGGTGAGTTATCCTTTTAACATGGTGCATTGGGCCCTATTTTTACAGACATTTCTTAAACTGTGTTCCTCACTCAGAGCTATTGTATGGCTTCAGAAAACTTGGAATACATAACATGGTTTACATAACATGGTTTGTATAGACCACTTTTTGGTACATGTTTTTGCCATTGTTAGAGCTTGACAGCTCCAGTCCCCATTATGAATCAGAGCTCTCTAGACATCCTGCAGTGCATCTGCTGTTGTGTTCCACAGAGGAAAGAAAGTAAGTCATATAGGTCTGGAACGACATGAGGGTAAGGAAATGATGGCAAAATCTTGGAATTTGCTAACAGCATGAATTTAATTGTCTTCAAAGTAAGTTTCCACCATATAGGTTTCGGTTTGTGCGTTTATTAAGTACAGACACAATAGTCAAGACAGGGTGAGAGGTATCAAGCACACAATTCTGGACAGCAACTCACAGCAGTGACCTAGATCAGCAGTTCTCAACTGGTGGATCACAACAATGTTCGGATAGGGCACATAGTAATAGCTCCAAGAAGCATTGGTTTACAGTGGTTTTAGAACAGCTGAGGGGTGTTTTTATGTAACGGAGTGGAGTTGTACAGTAATACTGATGTAATGAGGTCACAGGTGTGTGTTTATGCAGTATTTTACAATTGCTTCAAACACTGCCTAGCCAATCATAATTAAAGGCCAGACCTATTTTATAATAAACAATGCTGAATGCAACCAAGTATCTGACTGCATTCTACAGCAGGGATTTTCAACCTTTTAGGACATGCGCCCGCCCAAGTTTGTCTAATTTCACACAAATATCCATTAAAGCTACAGGAGTTACTTATTAGTTAAGAGCAGTGAGTGATTTCTCTTTTGCTGTTTGATTAAAACTATTAACATAAGAAATGCACGGATCCGTTATGCTGATGTACATCCGATATTTTCTTTACTGTTTACATTCACTAAAGACATAACCGACTGACAGCCATTCAGATATAATTTTGTGTGTATTTGCTGAAGACGCGAAATAGAACTCAATTTGGTATTCACCTGCTGTCTGAGAGACGGCTTTCTGTGTGTGCGTGCACAGAAACAATCTATCACAGCGCACAACTGTCGACTTATTAGCAGTAGGACTAATCAGACTGCCCCCTAGAGGATGGCTAAAGATTTGCTAGCTTGTATTCATAGTTACTAGAGTGTATGCCTCTAACTTAACAGGTTCTCGCACCCCACAGGTTGAAAACCCCTGTTCTAGTGAACTAGAAACCATGGCCACTACAAGTTATGTCTACTATAAGTTACTCCCCCTACAAAGAAACAGCCAATTGAATATTGTCATCACAGCTCCTCCCCCCAGGAATTGCTGATGTCATTACTAGTACCGCTCTTTACTTTACTTTTCTGCTACTGCATTTAAGTGCATAACTGAATATTTCACTAATAGCAGTTATTTCATACTTGATGAGAAATGACAGTAATATGATCTTACAAACATAATAAATAAATTAAACATAAAATAAATATATCATATACTTGAAAAAATAATTTCAATGGTTGTATCAATGACATCCACAAGCCATTTTTCCTTTGCGGAAGGCGTAACTTGTAGTGGTCATGGTTTGTAATACTTTGGGACGCGGAAAGACCCAAATAATAAAATGAAAAATATAAATAGAATAGGTAAATAGAATGAACTTTTAAAACTAAAGAGAACATCACATATATTGTTATTGATGTCAAAGCCAGTACATCCAACCCAACTTTATGTTTTTTGTACAAATTCCTCGGTTTTAGCTTAAATCTTCACTTACTTGGTTCTTTACATATTTGTTAAAAGTTAAATTAGACAGATTCAAACATGGGCAGGTAATGATAACATAACAGTTCCCAACATACCCTCTACCTCAAAATGATCAAAGCTACAAAAGAGTAAAAGATACAACTCAAACTACAATAAATTGTTTGTGTCAACCATACTGTGTTTTGTGTGATTAATTAAAGCTAACAAAGTGTTTTGTGAATTATCTGTCCAACCTGAATGCAAAACATTGTTGATTTGAATCACGGCCAGTCAGAAGATATTTAATGTTTAATATATGCAGTGGAGAATTTTGAACCAATAAGATTGCAATTTTTCTGTGGGCTGGACTATGTAGTGCAAAGGTTGCAAAAATAAAACCAAACAATAAAAAAATGTCCCGTCACTTGTTGCGGGACTCAAAATTTACATTCTTGTTGCTTTATCGCATTGCAAATATGTTTCAATTTAAAGACCCTTTTTGAACAAGTTGAAGCAAAACCAGTTGAGAAGCACTGATCTAGATCAATCCACTAATCAACCAGAAAAGCAAAGTAAATTGCTCTCACACCCTCAAGCAGTATGGATGTAGCAAGCTACTTCTATTCACTACTGCGAAAGACGTGGGGAACGAAAAAAAAACAAAAACAGACAAGACTGAAAAGGACAGCATGAAGAATGACACAGTGAAAAGGGGAAAAGAAAAACAACTGCTTAGTGCAAGATTGATTCCCACACTAGTCTATCCCTGTGTTTAAGCTGAGACTGAAGGACTGTGTGGAAAAAATCATGTCAGGAAATCCCAAAGGGGGAAACAGTGTGAAAAGGTGACGTGACCAAGTGAGGAAAACA
Source organism: Sinocyclocheilus anshuiensis (assembly GCF_001515605.1). Classification (NCBI taxonomy): domain Eukaryota; kingdom Metazoa; phylum Chordata; class Actinopteri; order Cypriniformes; family Cyprinidae; genus Sinocyclocheilus; species Sinocyclocheilus anshuiensis. Next base: position 26,452 of record NW_015555870.1, read on the forward strand.
GGTTTGCAATCAGAATGGAGTATCTGTCCGCATCGAGAAGCATGCAGCATATGGAGCAAACAGTGCCAGGAAGTTTGTCATTCATCTTTCTGTGTGTTAGGATGCGATACGACTTTGCAGCCAGAAGATATGGCGTTATTTTAATGACAAATGTCGAGAGCGCATTATTGTAGCGCGAAAGCACATTAATATAATGCGCGAGCACGGATCTCTCCGCTCGTGCGCGGATTTCCTTTGCTCTCGCACAAAACCGGACGCGCGCGCTCAGATAGACGCTGCTCTCGCCCGGAGAGAGTGCACACACTTAAAACGTTTCTCCTCTCACTCAAACTGTGTCCTGTGCACTCTCAAATCTCTCTGTGCTCATGCGCTATAGATATGAATTCTTTTCGCACCTGAATTAAACATTGTCAAAGGTTATCATTATGCACTTTTAAAAAGTAGTCTCAAAACAGATTTGTGCAGGGCCTTTCCTTGATTTTTTTATTGTTGTATTTTTGTTTTAACATAAACTGGTTATTGTAGCTACTTTGTTTTACTATATCTCTTTTATCTTTGTATTTTGATCTTTTCTGCAAATGCACACATGCATCTCTCTGTAAAGTAGGCTACTTTGTAAACACTATTTTAAAAGGTACTATATAAATAAAGCTTTAACCAATCAGACCTCCACAACTGACCGATGAAAATACTACGTGAAAT
>NW_015555870.1:27203-34083 GCF_001515605.1 Sinocyclocheilus anshuiensis
CATTCAATGGCACTCTTCTCTAAAACAGTGAATATACAGTTATATGACAGTTACATGTAATTACATTGTCTGCAAATGAATTAAACCCATAGAATATAATGTAGTAATGTTATGGCAAATATGAAAAATTCATTATAGTGTTATATTTAGTCTCCAAATCTTTTAAATCAAAATCAAATAGGTTAAGGGAATAGTGCATCTGACCCATATCTAAATAGTTCTGTCTTAAATCAGAAGATATATTTACTAGTAGAGCAAAGCAAACAAGAGGGTTCTCCTCTCTTCCGAGAGGCCCGATTAGAGTAGGAAACCCTCTAGGGGCAGAAACAGACAGTGAGCGTGTCGAGCAGGTCAGTCACAGGAAGCGAGAGGCAGGCGGCAGGAAGTCGTCTCAGTACCTTGTCGCTATGGCTATGCTCCTCATTAAGTGTGGTGCTACTGCACGTGTCAACCCCTGAATCTTTGACCTGTGGCTCGCACCACTCCGCGTCTTCGTCGTGGGAGCGCTCCCAAAATCGCACCACTGTCTTTTGCCTCTCAGATGGGGCGTAAATGGCGTCCAAAAAATGCTCATTTGTTTTTCTTTTTCCCCTTTGAATGTTGCCTAAAAGTTATGTATGATATAAAAAAGGAGGAGAAACAAAACATGCAGAGGTGAATTAAACGAGGGGAAATGGGGTGAGAGGGTCACAAGCCTCACCATAGACATTGAGGAGGCCTCGCTATGCCAAGACGCATGGTCCCACCAGTGACCATCCATATCTCCTGAGGACAGCACAGTGAGAGGACACACACGCACGCACTCGTGTCAACAAGATTTAACTTACATAGGCAAATACGCAACATTCATTTACTCACACACGTTCTCTTACATCTCTTTTAAAGGAGTAGTTCAACAAAAATGAAAATGCTGTCATCATTTGCTCACCCTCATGTCTTTGCACAACCGTATAATTTTCTTTCTTCGGTAAAACACAAAAGGAGATATTTTAAAGAATGTACTAGCCATTGTGTTCCATGCAATTACATTGAAAGGGGACTGAAACTTGCAAGTTTCAAAAAGGATGTTCAAGATAGAAACTGCAATGCCTGATTCATGAATGGATCGTTCTTCTGAGTCAGATCTTTTTTAAAAATCAGTTGATCTGGTTCACAAAGATAATCACAATTCATGATCTGGTGGCAGTGGTTAAGAACATTAATTAAAACTTGGGTCTATTGCTTATACAAAGCTTTCAAATGACTTGAAACATTGTCATAAGGACAACTTTTCTTTTATGGTGCTTTTGTGAAATTTTCAGTCTTCATTCATTGTAATTTCATAGAAAAATGTACCAGTGTATTCTTGTGTAAAAAAAAAATATATATATATTTTTTTTTTTCTCCACAGAAGAAAGTCAGTCATACAGATTGGTGACTAAAGCATAAGGGTGACTAAACAATGACAGAATTGTCATTTTTGGGTCAATTATCCCTTTAAATTAACACATAACAATTTATATCACTTTTCTTTAATATACACTTACCTATTCACAAAGGAAATGGAATGAAAGAACGAATACAGATATTTTAAAGTTGCATAGTGTTACATAAAAACCAGCATGAACTACAACACAACCAAAACTATAAGACAAACCCTGTTTTCCAACAATTTGACAAAAAGAAAAGAAAAAAAACACACAAATATCAGCTTCTTAGCTCAACATCTGACAGTACATTTTCCACTAAAGCAAATCACCTGAGTGACATACATCTAAACAGCACTATTTCTGTAGACGGAGAATCTTTCTGTTAGGAAATCTTTATCTGGTTGGAGACACAGAGACATTAAAATCTAGTGCTTAAATTATATTTAAAAGACATCATTTTTTTCTGTTTGATATTGCTCCATGCTGTTGCATAATGCACAAAATACCATAAAATGCATCCTATTTTGCTGCTGTTTTATATGGGATATTTAACATGTACATATATTATGCATATTTTCTGTTATGTATACATTAACTACTATATTCTCATTAACGATACTATATTCTAATTAAATTCCTGAAATGTTAAGCTACTTACAGTATAGCAAGGAATAGTTTAAAGCATAAAAACTGTAAAAACACAAAGGCCAGAAAGATAGGTGTTCATCATCAATAAGAAAACCTTTAACATATAATCTGGTATGTTATAACATTAGTTAAAACAGAAAAAAAAATTAAGTTTACATTCTCTATTCGCAAGCCAAGCATAGTGATCTCACTCTATAACAGAGATTCAGCCAACTGATGGTGAGAAAGCAATCGTTTCCATTAAAAAGTAAAGTTTCCCAAATCATGCTAACACAAACTTTTCAATTGTGTTAGCATGACTAATAAATTTTATGACATTTCTTCTCTTGTCTTGAAATTGGTTACATGGGTTAGCAACCAGATGGGTTTGCAATGGAGCAATACTGTACTGACACTTTCTTAACAGTTCAAAACAAAGCACACGGTCCAGTTTCAAGGTTTAAGTAAACCATCATCATAAGATTCGCTTGATATGTGCAAAATAAACTGGACTGGATTTAAGTACACCATCGTCATAGGATTCACTTCATATGCACAAAATAATAGTTATTTACATGTGCCTGTATCATCAGTACAGTAGGAACAGTATATTTGATTAAGAAACCAAGCTGTAGTTTAAAGATGAAAAATATGGGTATTATGCATCCATAACTTTTATAGCCATATTCAGTGCAGTATCACAAAGGCACTATAATAAATGGATAAAAGAAACTGTATCCTACCGTACAGCATGGAAACTTTAATATTGCAGAAGTCTGAATACTGCTGCCAACATTGCATCATCCTGTCCCCAATTTCCCTTCCAGCATGCGGTGATATCTGTATGCTACCGTGAAAAGAATGAGTGTTGTAAAAGCTTACTTCTGTCAACATTACTTCTGCCTTAACATACACCATGCGTCACAAACCAGAAGCATTTGCCATTCGTCCAAGCATGTGTAGACCGTCCCCAGTGTCTTCAGGAAAAAAGAACCTGTTCTGTGTAGTCCCAATATATTGTTGATAATCCGTCTTTGCTGCACCACCCTTTCTAAACCTTGGCAAGTTAAAGTTCTGCAAAGCTGATTTACTCGACTACGTCCACCGGGACAATGACTAGAACTCAACTGCAGCTCTTCAAATCACACTTGGGTCAGTACTTAAAGGTCTTGCACATCCCCTTCAAGGAAGATGCCAAACCCAACTGTTTGCCATTTTTTTCATGGCCTCTCACGGTGTCGTTCTCTTTCCCTCTCTCTATCTCCTTGCACTGAAATGGAGTTCATGCCTTAGAATAATGAGCTTATCGTTATTCTTTTAAGCCAGCTCAAATACCCTGCCCTACATAGTCCCCGCATCACTCAAATACCCTGCCCTACATAGTCCCCGCATCACAACAGACTGTTTCCCTGAGTTTGCCGGGCTGATCCCTGACTCCAAGCACCCCTACAGTTTGCCCATGGCTCCGTGGAAGCAAGCATTGGTCTCAATCGCTTGCACCCAACTAGGGCTGCACGATAAATCGCATGCGATATTTAATGCGCATCCAACCAATAGAACTATTGCTTATTGTTTACACAAAAGTGAAAGTTCAGAGCAAACAAGTTAGAAGTCCTCACTCCAACGCATACAACAGCAGAACCGTCAATGTTCCAAGTGTTGACGGTTAGGTGAAATATTGACTTACCACCATTTTCCCAGGCTTCACACAGTGTAGCGTCTTGGTGTGTCTCCACTAGTTTGCTACTTTGAGCAAATCCTTTTCTCTTTCTGCAGGTGGGGAGGAAATTGTGTACTTTGAACCAATTAGGTTGGGTTGTCACTGACTGATTGACATATGTCCAATGGCACCCGATGGAAGGATAAGCTTGTCAGAGATCAAGCTCCTTCCTGTCTACAGTCGAGAGGTGTGCCACCCTTTTGAGGTCAGAAGGAGTGACTGGATGTCTGCAATACTTGTGGCACCTCTAGAGTTTAACATTTGATGCTGCATTGAGAATTTTTGGAAACATCCATTGCCTGAACAAACACCAACATGGTTACCCCACTGATCCAACAAAACCAAACAAGTACTGGGATTTGGAATTTGTTGGTGTTTGTTGGGGTGGTGTGAACTAGCCTTCAGAAAGCAGACTAAAACAGAGAGACTGAGAATGAGCAGGATGAAGGTGGGAGCAAGTGTCTCTTTGAGTCACTGTGTGTCCTACATTCTTCTGCTCCACTGTAGCCTCTTGAGTGCATTAAGTAGCTATGGTGGAGACGTAGCCATGACAGATGCACTGGTGCAATTTCACTTTCTGACTCTGACATGGAAGTGACCCTCTACCAGTGCCCTCCACTGCAAAGCTGCTGGGACTCCCTCTCCCTACTTCTACAGACAGAGGAAGGATCTGGGGAGCTCTCTCGCTCCTGTGCAAAGAGGCTTATCCAGTTGAGCTTATTGTGACCCTGACAACATCAGAGCTTTTAGGGGAGGGGCCAGAGAATATCTTGCATGGTAGAAGAAAAAGGAGGAAGCGGAAGGACAGGTACTTCACGGATAGCAAAGATATCATTCCATATCCCTTCCTGGTATCCTAATGATAATGAGCACCATGACACCAAAAGAAGAGAACATTTTAACGTTTGCTGAAACACTCTAACGTAAGCAACTGCTGATCAATGAGAATTTCAAAGAGTCCAGTTGTGTTTTCAGACATCCAGTCTTCTGTATTCTCACTCATTTCAAACTGACCTGGCTCTTGCCACTTGCACACCAGAACAGAAGCGCCACACTACATTATGGATACACTCTCAGAAAAAAATGTTCAAAAATCGTACCTTTAGGGGTACAACAGCTTGTCACTGGGATAGTACCCTTAAATTAATATATTTTACCCCTAAAAATGTTCATAGTAGTACCTTACCAGTACATATTACTACCCTAAGGTACTAATACTCACCTTTTAAGGGTATATAAGGTACAAAGTGTACCCTTTAAGGGTACCGCCCCAGTGACAAGCTGTTGTATTCCTAAAGGTACAATTTTTTCTAGTAGTGTAGGACAACACACAGATATCATTCTGTAATGTATTCGGTGTGCTCAAGAGTGAATCTAAGCCAGGGGTGTCCAATCCTGTTTCTGGAGGGCCAACGTCCTGAAGATTTTAGCTCCAAATAGCTCCAACACACTTTCTTAGAAGTTTCTAGTGAGTCTGAAGACCTTGATTAGCTGGTGTGTTTAATTAGGGTTGGAGCTAAACTATGCAGGATGGTGGAACAGGTTTGGCTACCCCAGATCTAAGCGCCTTACAGTCAAAAGTTCACTTGAAGAATTAACAAATCATCAATGGCACGTCCGATGTGCAACCCCCTTCACACATCTCTATGTGTTAAACGCTACATCTGAGCTTTCCCATGCATAAGGGTTCTTACTTAAAATGCATTTTGTACATGCTAAGACAATAATTGCAATTATTTTGTGTAGTAAACAACATGCCACAGATATTAGGTTGAAAATAACCTGGAATTTTCCTGTACGCCAGGTGTTTTTAAAGGGGTCATGAACTGCCTTTTTATTATTTTGTACTGTTCTCTGAGGTCCACTTATGATGTTATACATTTTTTGACATCAAAAAACATCATAATTTAGAAGTAATAGGCTATTTTCTGTCCTGTTTTGATCCCCCTCATCGGAACGCTCTGTTTGCATAGGCGTGGCGGATTGTAGACTCGGAAGTAAACGCCCACTGCTATGATTGGCTAACAGTTGTGTATGTTTGACAGCCTACAGCCTTCATAGATGGATGCTGCTGTGATTTAAGTTAAAAACACATAAATACTCATATCATAAATACTACATATCAAACTATCTGTAATAACAGGCAAAGCAATAGTGATCACATAATAAAAACAGTTACTCACACTTGTGTGGTGCGACATTACTGTAGGATCCAATACAGTTGGCACAGCATCGTCTTTTAGTTTCAATCTTTCTGAAAACCCTGCGTAAAATTGTGCCTTGTTTGTAGATGATTACGCTGTAAAATTAAGTGAACAAAGGAACAAGTTCTTACTGACGCGATCTGGAACTTCATTAAAAATAAAGTTCATCCACTCTTTCCTAATGTTGGGATCAGAAGGAAGGCGAAGTAAAGACTGTGTTTGTCACATCTCGGCACTGCACAGCGTCTTGTTGTCTTCGGAGCATTTTTATAATTTGGTTTCTGTGTAGACCTGCGTTTGCCTCTCTTGTTATTTACACTGCATGAGTGAATCGGTGGGCGGAGCTAAACAGGTAGTGATGTAGAAGCAGACATTTATCTACTTCTGCGGAGGCGGGGTTTAGCCACACTATTACGTCATAGAGTGGCACATTCCACAAGCTGTCGTTTTGGCAGATCAGCTTCAATATAAGTTGTTTTTAGACTAAAGAGAAAGTTTTGAGTTGTGAAATAGAGGTCTGCATTCCCGAATAAAACGCGGTAGCGTTTGGTAACTCTGGAGTAATTTGAACAGGAGCGGGCGGTCTAACAATATCCCGTTCCCGACGTCCATTTAGAACTGCATATCTGCGCTTTATTCTTATTGACCACCGGTACAACTTGCGCTCAGGACTGTTATGCACGCGCTGCACGCATGCTTTCAGCATCACGTTTTATTTGCGTGGTCTGTGTGCAGCATGTGCATAACGATGCTCAGCGCAGGCTAGATAATTCATATAAATTCAAGTCAAAGTCAATAAAGTCAAGACTCTTGACAAGATGAATAAAATAACATACGTATCAGTATAGTTCCGTATCAGTTACAAAATATTATTACTTGCCTATAAGGCCCTTAATGGGTTAGCTCCTGCGTACCTAACT
>NW_015555870.1:34093-42065 GCF_001515605.1 Sinocyclocheilus anshuiensis
TGATAACGTTCGGGGTTCAGACACACTCTCTCTGTTTAAATCTAGATTAAAGACACATCTCTTTGGCCAAGCATTAAAATAATTCATCTCATAATCTTGTACTGCAGTTATATCTGATCGTATGCACATTTTTATTCTTTAGTTTGGGTTAAACAAATCAATTTTGCTTGGTTGGAACAACAGCTACGCTAATTATGTCTCTATTTGTTTCCGTGGTAACTAGGATTTACACAAGCTTCAGTCTGGATCCAGAACACCTGAGAAGAGATGATGCCAACCCCTCAGAGGAATTTGCTGTAAAGTTGCTTTGCAATGATTTGTATCGTGAAAAGCTCAGTACAAATAAACTTGACTTGACATACAATTTTGTGCAGATTACACTTTTATTTGTCAGCCTATCTCTCTTTCTTTCAGTAGTGGAAATTTAAATGTGAGATTCTGGAAACGAGGGGCCCTATCATACACCCGGCGCAATGAGGCGCAAGTGTTTTTGCTAGTTTCAGCCCGACGCAGTTCTCATTTACCCGTCCAGCGCCGCGTTAACTCAAACCTGGTCTAAAGTCTGGCACAATATTATTTCTTTGTTATTTAAAGAGCACGTTAGTAATATGCGCCTATATGCGGGTGCACAACGCGCGTACACTTATTACACACACGGGGACACGCAGCAGCACACAAACATTTTTAAATATGAAAAATTACATTCCGCCATGTAAATAGCGAACCCACCATGGCGCTAGCGCAACTGGCTTTTAAAGGGGATGGGAGATGAGACTTTGATTGGTTTGAGATCTAAATTTAGCGGGAACGGTTGGGTCGGGAAGAAAATAATTCTAAGCGGACAGCGGGTGAACAAAGAGTGACTATATAGCGGGAGCAGGTGGGTGCAGAATAGAACCTTGCAGGAGCTGGACTGAAAAAACATTCCCGCGCAGACCTCTATTCTGAAACTTACAGGATGTTTTTATAATACAATGACCTCTTATATGTCAAAAGATCAAGGAAATTTTGATTTCTCAGTTCATGACCCCTTTAAGTGCTGCCCATTTTGAATATCTCTCTTTTTTGACAGATCCAGTTCAGGCCATGGAGTACTCTACTACTCAGTTAATTCAGGTGTGTTAAATAAAGAAGACATTTAAAATGTGCAGAGCTTGGGATATTCGGTTTGAAAATCCTGGCTGTACAACTAATGAAGAAACATTGGCATGGCTGAAAAAGGCAATTTGATGATACATTTTAATTCTCTGACATCTTAAAGATGCTAAGAATCATTTTAGCTATAATACATGTCAAGACTTTTCCAGCACGGACATCTTTTCCAACCAACAAGTTCATCCAAGTTCATCCATAGTTCTTTGAAAGACCTACAGAGCATAACATCATCAGGTCAGTTGAGGTCATAGTAATATACTCATTTTAAATGTCCAACAGCAAAAGCTATAGAAATTCATATTCTAACAGGATAACAGGAATCAATTTAACAGTGAATAACAATGTATGACCTGTGTCCCCATTCACATTCTAGCATCTTCAGCCCGGCTTGCATTACATAATTAAACCTGCCTGAATAATGAAACACCCTCCATGATTTAACACCCTGGTTATGTGACTCACACAAGTAATTGCCAGGATCAGTGGATTCTCCTTTGTCTTAAGTGCAGTTTTAAACTGAATTTAGAGGTGAAAGGTCACAGAATAAATGACATGTTACAACTGATCTCAAGAACCCCAAAGCACAGAGACTAAAACTAAAACAGAATTACCAAGAGAACTGGCACTTTTACTGAATCTGAGATAAATGTAACAACCTTACAAGTCTTTGAACTTCATCTTCTCATCTTTTGACGTCTCATCTGATTGTGTTGAGAATATTAACTCCGGTATTACTTTTACAAGCAGAAATTTTACAATCACAATGGTTAATGGTTAATATTCAACAGTGGGCTTTTAACAACGATTAATTCTATAATGCAGTTGGCATCAAACAGAACTGAAAAAAAAAATGCAACAATTCTTCAACAAATGTTATCACTATGCTCTCTTAATTAAAAGAGCCTCTCCAAATCTGTATTTAAGGCAGACTCAGTAAGATGACATCATAACCCACAGCATCATACCTCTAACCCGGGGGTGTCAAACTCAGTTCCTGGAGGGCCACAGCCCTGCAGAGTTTAGCTTCAACCCTAATTAAACACACATGATCCAGCTAATCAAGTCCTTCAGGCATATTTGAAAACTACATGGTATGTGTGTTGGAGCAGGGTTGGAACTAAACTCTGCCGCGCTCCGACCCTCCAGAAACTGAGTTTGACACTCCTGCTCTAACCTCACCATCAACATGTTTTGCTCTGCCAAAGCTGACTCTCTTATTTAAAGGGTTAGTTCACCCTAAAAATGAAAATTCAGTCATTGTTCCATGTTGTTCCAAACCTGTAAGCGACCCTCATGTCATTCCGAAGATGCAGGAAGGTCTTACGGGTTTGGAAACGACATGAGGGTGAGCAATTGATGACAGAATTTTCATTTTTGGGTGAACTATCCTTTAAGAGGGAGAATCGAGAAGAACCAATAAAGAGTAACCAAAGTCATCTAGGACATGGGTCTCCAACCCTGCTCCTGGAGAGCTACCTTCCTGCAGAGTTCAGCTACAACCCCAATCAAACACACCTGAACCAGCTAATCAAGGTGTTCAGGGTTACTGAAAAATGACAGGCAGTTGTGTTGAAGCAGGGTTGGAACTGAAGTCTGCAGGAAGGTAGCGCTCCAGGATCAGGGTTGGAGACCCCTGATCTAGGATGTCAAACCACAAGATTCATCTGGCTCGTGTTTATAATGTGCACAAAGGCTGCATCCAAAATAGCATACTTCCCTACTATATAGTAGATGAATAACATTATTAGAAAATAGTAGTATGTGCGAATTCACAAAACAGTGGACGCAAATTCCCCAGATGACTTAATGCTTCTGGCGAGATTCTAAAGTGCGTATATGATGGACACTTTCCTATCCCGTGAGGCCACAGGAGGTGATGCTGGTGGTAGGTCACATGACAATGACAACATGCCGAGTGGATTATATTCATACTACACAAATTCATACTATATAGAACATACTTTTTAACAGTCGCAAAGTAATTACTTTTTCGAAAAAGGAGTATACAATTTCGGATGGAGTAAGTAATGATTATGTTTATGTTTCACTGGCTCTAAATAATCAATACAACAGCACTGAAGTCTCTGCTGTCCCCACCAGCTCTGGAGCAACATGGTGGTTACCATGAAGGCACAGCTCTTTCTAGGAAACTGATATGACTGGAGTCACATCGGAGATTCCAAAAACGTTTAATGTAACTTTTCTCCCTAAAACACTGCAACTTTTATCAATCAGCAATTCAATAATTTAATTCACAGTCAGCAGTTTACCTTTCTCGCTGATGGACTCGCTCTCCAGCTCCACATCCTCACAGCTGGTGTACTCTGGCGTGGTGGCCAACTCCTCCTCTGAGCTGCTGAAGCTGCCCATGGTTCTGAGCTTGCCAAGGCGTTTGCTGCGGTGTGGTCGAGGTGGAGGAGGCCGAACCGACTCGGATTGGTCTGAGCTTAAAGAGTCGTTTCGTAGTATGCTATCCATTTTGTCCTGTTTGTTCCTGCGCATAGCTGAGCTAGGGTCCAAGTGGTGCTGTTGGGGTATGGGTTTCCTCGTTGGCTCTGCCAGTCCTCGGCGGCTATCACCCAGCACAGGGCTGCGGTGTGGTGTTGGTGGGCTATGATTCGACATCCGATGTCCCGATGAGCTCCTGTCCATGGAGTACGAGCGTTGACTTGGGCCTCCCAACAGAGGGAGGCGTGACTGCCGCCCACCGGGGCCATGCAGAGGCTCGTCCAGTTCTGTATAGGCAAGCGAGACGTCGCTATGGCGCCGCTCGTGCCGAGCCCGTGACACCTGGGCATGGATGCGCATCTGCTCCTCATAGGGCTGGGGTTTGACTGGGTAGCGCGCCAGGTTGGGGTCGCTGCGGTATCGGGCCTGGTATTCCTCCTCACGGCGTCTTTGGAGTTCATAGTCTTCTAGCTGGCCATCCAAACGCTGGCCTTGAGAGTGCCAGCGTCCTCGACTGTCTTGATAACCGCCCACCTCATTGTACATTCTTGAACTCCTCGGCGAACAGCCAGGGTCACGTCCGTAGTCGGACGGAGAGCGGGGCATGCCACCTTCAGCCGGGGCATACTGCAGTCCTCCTTCCCCCTCCCTTTGGTTATATGCCGCGTTGGGGTCCCTGGATGCTGATGGGCTTCTGTTTCTAAGAATGTAAGAGGAAATGAGGTCAATGTGAGTGGTCAATGCAGTGAGGCCACAAATCACAAATGAGCTCCATTTCTCTTCAATTGATTCATACTAGGGTTGTACAAAGCTACATACATTCAAAATTACCTAGAGGTGAGTTGTTTGAACACATATTATGCCTAAAAAAATCATATTAAAAAGTTTGGAGATATAGCCTTGTGGTCAGTGCTATGACATATAGCACAACAACGCTTTCGGTGGCCTGAGTTCAAGTCCCGTCTTGAGGTCCTTTCCCAGTCATGTTCCCCATTCCCATCACTTCCTGTCACTGATATAACTGACATATCATAATAAAATCATAAATGCCAAACATATAACTTTTTATAAGCATTTTTTTTTATAAATATATTAATTAAATGTTTAACATGAACACATTTACCATATTTATGTAATTATTTCTTGATTTGCTTTCTGAATACTGGTCAAAAATCATAAGATTAATCATGATTATTTTATCTTATGGGCAGCCTCAGTTTTTAACAGTAAAAAATAAATATAGTTTTGTGCATATAGCTGTGTGGGGGGGCTCCAGTTTATACTTCTAACATTATATTTAAATTAAAATTAAAAGTAACAAAGTAATTTTTTCTTTAATACATTTTTACTTTAATACAGTTACAGTTTAGAAGCAGAAGCACACATTTTTTCCTCACACTGAATAAATGAGTCTTTAAACATAAAAATAAAGCTGCCTTTATATTCTATTTATATTCCCTTTCGCAAGAGGATTATCATATTTGGGGTTCTTGACATTAAAAAAAGCCCTGAACGAGCATGCCATCCTGATCCATGCCTAATTTATGCCTCCCACTGTCTTTCTAGTCCCTCAGGCTGACACAGACTAAACTGTTCTGAGGCCACCAGTCACCAAAAAGTTCACTGCCCACAAGTCCATCCCCACTTGGATTCAGGACTCTCTTGTTTAAGCAGGCATACGTCAACAAGCATCACTGTTGTTCATGCCCTGGAGCTCTTTCATCGTGAGGAGCCCACAGGGGCTGTGAAGCTCTGTGAGAGTGGCCAGTTGGATCGGGTTTGGTGGTCTAGGACCTGTCTACCATAGCAGACCTTTGAGCCATGGCTTTCATAGTGGTTAACCTGTAAGGGCAGAGTGTTCCATAACAAAACCATGACTTTAAAGTCAGTGTAAAGGCAATTCAGAGAATTGTTTCTAAGCACATTTTAAATGTTAGAAATGTATTACTGAAACATGTTACAAAGACTGTGAACTATGTAGTACTGAATTGTGGAGTTCGACCATTAAATAGTTTTTCCCAGGATGTTTTGGGCGGGTCTGAAATCAAGTCTCGATGACGCACTGGAGCCACCGAGCATGGCCCCTCCCCTAACACTACAAGAGGTGTGTTCGACTTGAAGCAGCGATCGGTATTTAACATCAAAGTACAGTGAGAGCTATAGAGAGCAGACAGATGCTTTTGCTTTCGAATCGCTGTCGTGGTACTTTGATGTCATATGCTGATCGGTCTGCGCAGCGCTGCTTCAAGTCCAACACACCTAATAACTAGAGTGCATCAGCATCAGTGGTTCACCCGCTCAATCACGAGTTACTGATTACCGTTAGTTACTACAGCCTACAGTTTGCTAGCTTTGCCTTCGTCACGTAAATGCATAATACCTGGTTGCAATGATTTACAAAACAGCTCGGTCTCTTTATTTAAATTAAGCTGCTAGAGGGAGCATTCATTCAGGTTGTAGCGGTATTTGACAGTTGAGAGAGGCAGCAGCTTTCCTGCGAGTGGGCGTGGTTTCAGTGCAGACAGAGGCCATGCCCCCAGCGTTTGAGAGCAGAGAATACTGCTTATTCTTTTCAAGATTTTGATACCTTATTTCCTTAGCATTTTTTTTTTTATCATTCAAATTTGGCTGGTTGCTTAATAACACATTTTTCTGTGGTGTGACAAACTCAGAATACATATTTAATTTTGCTTTACATGGACTTTAAGTATTAAAGTTGAGTGTAAATGATCTCTCATTGTTTGTTTTATAGACATGAATGATACTGCAAATCATTTGGCTTAAATTAAATATAAAAGAAAAAACTTTTTTTCTATTTCAGCCAGTTGCCAAAGCAACATCTCTTATTTAAATTTAGCTTAAACTTCATGTACTAAAGTAACTAAAACTAAAATAAAAAAATATATAAAAAAATTACATTTAAAAAAATAATTTAATTTAATTCAAAATAAATTTAAAATTTTAACTAAAATTGAAATTAAAAATGACAAAAAAAAAAAGAGACTCATCTCTCATTTCAATTTAGTTTAACTTGATGTATTAAAAAACTTAAACTAAAACTGAAATAAAATTTTTTTTTTAATTTTAACTAAAATTAAAATGAAAAATTACAACAACAACATTTTTTTAATAAAACCATAATAGTATCTCAATAATACTAAAAACATTGTTCTATTGTTACTTTCTAAGAGATTGGACCAGACTGGTGGATGAAAATATCCCATAGACTTACAAATCTAAAAACCAATCTGCAACTCACTATGAAGCACTGAGAACCACATAGAAACACCATAACAACCACCTATAATACCGTAGCATTACAGTGCTGGATTTTGCATGGGCGAACATCTTATTTTTATTGACACGGGCAATACATCATTAAATGATTGTGCAGAGTCAGCAGCAGCACTACCGTATTGAGCTGCACCATATTCCAGCAGTAAATGATTGCTGAATATCTAAATGTAAATGTGACATCATACATTCTGTCATCATATGCAATGCTGCAATGTTAAACAATGAAGTGATATTATTCCTTGATTTGTGCCTGTCATCTCTGTGCAAAGCACTATGAGTTTCTCAAACAGAGCAGCCCGACACACAGACAAAGCATAGCAGGAGAAACAAAACTCCAAGACAAAATCAATACAACATGTTTGCCTTAAAATAAAGGCCATTTTGCTCACAGCTGAGACTAGACTTTGCACATAATGGTATTTTCCGTTTGCCATACGTCAGCTCACCCCACAAAATAACAAAATATTGCAATACACTACTGCAATGGACATGAAAGTAAAGATCCCAAACAATCATTTCTCATTTCCACTGAAATGGTGCTGGTGTTGAAGAAACAGGTACATATACTACAATGTCACTACATATTTTAGCATCCAAAGTGATTTGATTCAACATATTTCTGCCATCAGTTATGTTCATTAAGTAAAGGCCATGAAGCTATTTAAATATACAACAATTTAAATTCATAGTAATGAATTCACAGATGATATCTGTAAATAAACACACAATTTACTTAAAGGGATAGTTCACCCAAAAATGAAAATGTGACGTTTATCTGCTTACCCCCAGGGCATCCAAGATGTAGGTGACTTTGTTTCTTCAGTAGAACACAAACAAAGATTTTTAACTCAAACCGTTGCAGTCTGTTCATTAAGTAAAGGCCATGAAGCTATTTAAATAACAATTTAAATTCATAGTAATAAATTCACAGATGATATCTGTAAATAAACACACAATTTACTTAAAGGGATAGTTCACCCAAAAATGAAAATGTGATGTTTATCTGCTTACCCCCAGGGCATCCAAGATGTAGGTGACTTTGTTTCTTCAGTAGAACACAAACGAAGATTTT
>NW_015555870.1:42361-60681 GCF_001515605.1 Sinocyclocheilus anshuiensis
GCAAGAAACTGAACAGTATTTATATCGTTTTTTACCTCTGATGCACTGCAATGTCTGAACTGTCCTGAGCACGTCCTCGACAGCCGGCGCGTGACGCATCTTCTTCTTCTTGCTTTACGGCGGATCGCAGTATTATGAGTGCATTACCGCCACCTATCTTTCAAATGGACCATTGACACTCCTAATTGAGATTGTAGATAGCGTGTCAATGGTCCATTTGAGAGATAGGTGGCGGTAATGCAATTTTGACTCTCAAAGCCGTGATTCCCATTCACCTCCATTATAAGACTGACAGACTGCAACGGTTTGAGTTAAAAATCTCTGTTTGTGTTCTACTGAAGAAACAAAGTCACCTACATCTTGGATGCCCTGGGGGTAAGCAGATAAACATCACATTTTCCTTTTTGGGTGAATATCCCTTTAAAATGGGGAAAATAAATTCACTGAAGCAACTGTGCAGGGTTACAAAAAAGGATGGAGAGCAGTCAACTAAACTTGCTAGACACATTAGAACATGTAAATTAAAATACTAATGAATACAGAAGTACTTTTGTACCATCTATTTTTATTTGCCGTTTTGAGCTGTTAAAGCTGACATAGTTTTAAAAACTTAATGGGAATCTGTAGAACACGTATATTTGACATATATGACATAAAATCAGCAAGTTGGTGAATTTCCTGAACACATGCTTGTCTGTAAGAGCAAAAAAAAAGTACTGTAAAAAGTACCTATGGAAATAAAATAAATAAAATATATAATATTAAAAATAAAACATAACCACAAAACAAGATTTTCTTCTATTGAAATGTACTCTTGTTTTTGGTATGATCACACTATCGTTCAGGAGTTTGGATTTAACTTTTTTAATGTTTTTGACCGAAGTCACTTCTGCTCTCCATTGGCTGCATTTATTTAGGCTAAATAAAAAAATATATAGTAAAAACAGTAATATTGTGAAATATTATTACAATTTAAAGTAACTGTTTTCTATTTGAATATATTTTCAAATGTAATTTATTCCTGTGATGTAAAGCTGAATTTTCAGCATCATTACTCCAGTCTTCAGTGTCACATGATCCTCCAGAAATCATTCTAACATGATGATTTGCAGCTCAAGAAACATTTCTTATTATTAGCAATTTTGAAAACAAGCATGTTGCTTCAAATCTTTGTGAAAACCAAGATACATTTTTTTCTGCACACTTTAATACCATTCATTTGAAAGAGAAATGTAACATTATAAATGTCTTTACTGCCACTTTTGATCACTTTAGTGCATCCTTAGTTGCATCCTTTAGTGCTCAAAACAGCATCATAATGGGACAAAAAGAGGAAAACAAACAGACTAAGTGAAATACCAACAGCATGTCATCACAAGATGCAAACAGCCCTAAACATTAAGCATGATAATCTTTCCCAACTGTACGGCCAGTTCTGTGCAGGCATTACTCAGGCGTTATAATTACTCCTCAAGGAGCATCTGCACGCCTGTCACAAAGCCGTCAACTAAGCAGCATTCAGTGAGAGGCATTCAACTGTCACACGAATGCTGCACCGGCAAAAAAACAAAACAATCCTCCACGGCTGAGTGCGTCACGCATGCACGCACCTGTCACTCAAGAGCTGCACATCTGGGCTGCAGGCGCAAGCATGTCGACCACGCGGCTGCATCAACCTCAAATCCCCGTTTGAGCGCTGAACCGCACCACACACCGCTGAAGGGGCAGAAGAGGTCCAGCCGGGGGGAAACCAGGTCACGGCTACAGGAAACACATGCACTAGTCGTGTAGTACAGCAGCTGCTAGCTTAGCGTGTCCTCCATCCCCACCCCAGCATGCTCTCGCACACGGAGGCGTTACGGTCCGTGAAAGACGCAGGCCACACCGCAGCAAAGAGTCAGTTCTAGAAAGCCGAAGCAGGCTGAGAGGCACCGAGGGGTGCCGAGAGGCCGAACGCACAAGGAGCAAAGGCTTCTGGGAGTGGAGAGCGGTGTTACCGTTTAATGCTGTTATCACAGGCTGTATATAGCTGGAGGTCAAGCACGACTTTACCCTGCAAGGAGGTTTATGGTACTTAGCTGATTACTGGCTGCATGGCGGTTATTGCTTAGCAATCGTACGGCCCGGGAACTACTCCTCCGAGCGCAAGACTGGATTTCAGCATAATCATCTTCCTCTTTGCCCCGGCAAACTCCAGGAACAAATCGGGAACAATATCCCAGTCAAATAAACCTTTCTCGTAATGATGTATCAGCATGTATAAGTTGGCTGTCTCAGCATGTGTGCAGTAAATGCATGAGTGTGGGGGTGCATTTCCCTGAGCTCTGAGCGCATGTGGGCGATCGAGCATGTGTGTGTTCAAATATTCATAGATCCAGTGCGTGTGTGTGTCGAGGTGTGTGTGCTCTTTCTCAAGCGAACAGATTAGCTGTGGGCCTTGCGGGCACATGTGTGTATATGCATCTGTGTGAGAGTGACAACACAGCGCCACCTAAAGTCAGTGCTGCATATATTACATGTTAGCTGATTGGTGGTAATCAAAAGGTGTACCACAACTATATAAAAATATCATTTTATGTTGAATTTAGTTTCATGTTGGTATTTTAATGGCCCATGCAAATATCTACAAAACAGGGTCAAGTACAATACTTGACTCACAAACAAACTGTAAATAAGGGGTGCATGATTTGGGGGGAAATCGAATAGTTCTTTTTCTGAGAAAATGTGATAAAAAAAATTCCAGGATTTGCTGTGCTTGTTTGTAGGCATGCACAATTTCACCAAAATTCTGTGTAAATTTTTGCTATAAAATACTACCTCAACTACCACTACTACTATCACCACAAATAAATATTAATAAAATAATTACTAATAATAATATTAATAATAATAATTATGATTATTATATAACAATAATAGTATAATTATTAAATAACAGTATTTAATAATTAACAGTAAAATTACTAAATACATTTAAAATAATTACTAAAATACTTACGATTAAAATATTTCACTGTAAAATACAAAAATCAAGTATTGAAAAAATAATACAATAATTATTTTATTTTACATTGCAAATGTAAAATCACAATACCAATATTTATGGCTGTCTTAATTACTTCATTTTCAAACGTTAAAACACTTAACTTTTATTTTGATGGGAAACGTCAAAATAAAGTTCTCCTTTGTTCATTCACAAGAAGCACTTCTCATCACAAGTATGTTTGGCACTTTTGTTCCCAAATGAATATTAAAGCAACCCAAATTCAGTGCAGATGCAATGAGCTGCTCATGTGTAAATAAATGCAGTGCCGCGCTTCATTCTGAAACACAACGCATATATTCATTTAATTAAATCACAGCCTTTGCCATTTGATAGTCGCACTAAGTCATATCACAGTTTCATTTAATCACGCAGCCCTCCTGGAATTGTATTCAGAACCAAAATGAATTTCATTACTTTTTTCATGAGTTTGTGTGAACAGCTCTTGAACACATGCATTTATCCACCGATATGGATGGAACACTGTACTAAACACTGAATCTACAAGTGCTGCTGCATAGAAATTACATTTGTGAAATGTGAAATATTAATATTGCATTGCACGCAGCAAAAAAGTAAGCGAATGACTCTTATGACCCAGGCTTTTTTTTCCCAATACATCAAAAACACTTATGAGTCAGTGGGAGTGATTGCTGAATTAATTACTCGCTCACTGAATCACAAGTCAGATCCGTTTCAATCATGTGACCCTGTGTTAAAGTTCATGTATTTAAGGACACTGCAATCACTAACTACACATTGTCATATGCACAACTAGTCAAAAATACACATTTCATTAGTTATATAATGTGCGTGTTATATAGTTAGAATAGCATTTATGTCAACCACTGTGCTCCATTAAAATCTGTTTAAAATCCATTAGTCAGTGTGAACACACCTTGCACAGCAGCAAGCAACAGCCTAGCAACCATCTAGAACATCCTAAGCAACAGCACAGCAGTACATTAGAAACCACCTACGTCTAGCTTGCATCTTCAAATCTAGATATTTGTGCAAATCCATTTGGTGCCGCTAGTGCACTCAAAGCCCTCATTGTCCTCAACAATAATCAAAGGCCCCATTACTTTCCAGTTGTTTTTGATTTACAAAATAAGGATTTTTAACAATATTTGTACACCCTTTTTCTACCAGATAAAATATTTTAGAGATTGGCACAACTAGAAAATTGTATATTCGCTATATAATGTCCAGTTTTACGATTTTATTGATTTACATGACTTTTCCAGGTCTAGAAATCACAGTTAACCCTGTACATATGAAATATCTACAAGACAGACAAAATATTTAAAAACAAACATACAAATTACGTTTTTGAGTATCATATTTGATACATCAGGCTTTTACGGCTCATATAGTATCATATAGAAGCTCAAACCAAGCAAATGTGTGCAATTTGAAATTATGCAATGCAATACAATGATGACTGAGAGATGAAAAATACATATTATATAAAATATACATATATGATACTCACATTTGAACGTGATTTTTCTAAAAAATTAAATATGGATAATCAAGTAAATCTAAATTGCTTCAGTGCAGTACGTGTTCATCTAGAAATATTAATTACAATATAAAATTTATCCTATGTTTACTTTATAAAAATCTGCAAAGATTTCACAGCACAAAGACACGTGAACCACGACCTGAAGGGGGACGTACAGTATTTACAATTACACTAAAAGGCCTTTTACTTGCTAAAGAAAAGTCCAAACTATCAATCAGAAGGCATGTAGTAGATTGTGTACAACTTCAGCAAAGTTTTGTTCATGTTGATTATTTAGAGGCCTTAGAAATGGGCATATCAACTATGATTTGTATGATTTTAGGGTTAAATATTAGGCTACACTTATTCAGGTTTTTCAAAACAGAGGGAACCCTTGTTAAAAAAAAAAGAGAAAGAGAAAGAAAAAGGTGAATTAAAATAAGACATTTCCTGATGTTTGATTGCTTGAGCTTATTTTAATGCCTGTTTTGTCTTATTTGAAATTATTTTAAGTCATCCTAAGGCCCCGCTGTGCTGGTGGGAATGACTGCACCTTCTGACCTGTTGTTGCCAACCTAGCAAGGTTCATCATACAGTCCCACTTTAGGACAGATGGTATAAATCAAATCTGTGCAGTACATTGATTTCAGCAGAGCACTGGTGTTGTGATGGGCTCACTGGGGCCTCCACACAGTGATCAGACAGCAGCAGAGCTCATGGCCTCTCACCGAGGGGGATCCAACTGACCTGCTTCAAGCTCTAAGACTGCCTTATTAGCTTCTCAAAACACACACACACACTGTAAGTAGGCCATACCCCAGTAGAGCGGGACACATGGAAGAGGTGCAGAAAATTCAGGGAAGAAAATCAACAACAACTGTGAGGTAAACAGACCTGCCAATAAGATATCAAAGCACAGGTATGCAAATACTGGATATATGAACTTCAAGAGGTGCACAAATAATTAGGAATGCACTGACGTATCGGCTAATAATCGGTATCGAACGATAAAGGGATTGTTTAAATACAGCCAATGATCAGGGCCGATTATTTCCTGTCAATCAAAAGGGCGGAAAAATGTGTCAGACTGCAACTTGAGTAAAGAGAATGTTTCTTGTGTTGAATTTAGCGCTATCCAGGTTAAAGCAATAATACTACAGCGAGAATCATTTCCTGATGTTTGATTGCTTGAGTTTATTTTAATGCCTGTTTTGTCTTATTTGAAATTATTTTAAGTCTGTGCTGGTGGGAATGACTGCACCTTCTGACCTGTTGTTGCCAACCTAGCAAGGTTCATCATACAGTCCCACTTTAGGACAGATGGTATAAATCAAATCTGTGCAGTACATTGATTTCAGCAGAGCACTGGTGTTGTGATGGGCTCACTGGGGCCTCCACACAGTGATCAGACAGCAGCAGAGCTCATGGCCTCTCACCGAGGGGGATCCAACTGACCTGCTTCAAGCTCTAAGACTGCCTTATTAGCTTCTCAAAACACACACACACACTGTAAGTAGGCCATACCCCAGTAGAGCGGGACACATGGAAGAGGTGCAGAAAATTCAGGGAAGAAAATCAACAACAACTGTGAGGTAAACAGACCTGCCAATAAGATATCAAAGCACAGGTATGCAAATACTGGATATATGAACTTCAAGAGGTGCACAAATAATTAGGAATGCACTGACGTATCGGCTAATAATCGGTATCGAACGATAAAGGGATTGTTTAAATACAGCCAATGATCAGGGCCGATTATTTCCTGTCAATCAAAAGGGCGGAAAAATGTGTCAGACTGCAACTTGAGTAAAGAGAATGTTTCTTGTGTTGAATTTAGCGCTATCCAGGTTAAAGCAATAATACTACAGCGAGAATCAAAGTTACGCCTTCTTTCTTTGCGTGAACATTTGGGCGGTGTTATGCAAATCTTCCCACATTGTGATGTAGACATGTGGGGGCGTGTTAGAACGAGCCGTTTTAGGTAAGCGTTATTGAGCGTTCACTTTTATAAAGAATATCTCTTTGGGTTTGAGATTTTAATCTTTGCGACTTTACTGATCTTCTGTATGCACGAACAGCTTTTAACACTCCAAAGACAAAAGAAAACATGAAATCGGATCATATGACCCCTTTAAGTGGTCATTAATGGACCATAATTATTGCACAAATAATATTTAGTACCAAACGAACTCCTCAAAATATTAAATAAATATTATTGAACTAAAATATAGAACATTTATTTAACTGAAAAAATAGGATAATGAAAAAAGCACAAATGTTAGGGCATGGCAAAACTTCCCCAAAAGTTCAAAAGGCCCCAAAAACCCCTCAGACCCAAGAGGGTTAAGGTGTATGGTCACATTCTAAGTAAGGAATACCTGAGGGTTAAATACAAGAAAAACATACTAATGTTGCCTCTCCATCACTCTCCAGAATAAAATGATACTGTAAATGTCATCGACATTATAATCAATGCATAATATGCTGTAATGTTTACCAAAAGTTGCTGCAAATACCTGTACAGTGAAGCTGTCATCTATGCTGCTTAAACCCATTCAAATGTATTGACAGCCTAGTTTGTCTGGAACTATTGAGAGCTATTGAACCATGTGACCGTGTGGCAGAGACACCGGCGAGATCAAAAACTCTGATTTTCAATGGCTCTGGCTTTAACTGAGGTGCTACAACCAATTACGCCACATTAAGTGCACCAAAGCGGTAGTTATTGTTAGGATTTCGTATTAAAACTTACAAAATTTGTTTCATATCACAAGCAAGGGTGCCACTTTGCAGTAAGATTTACATGGGCAGAGTGAGAGCGTGAGACAGAGCCTGAAAGCATGTGTCTCACGCCAAATGCGTGTGAGTAGGCAACCCTTTTTTACAACATTATACCACCACAGTACATTAAAGTCAAAGCAGGACCATCACATTATACTAAAAAAATACATTTTAAAAAGTTAGTCTGTCTTAATATCAACTGTATTTAATGCCTTACTCTATTTAGTATTTTATCGTAGTATTTAATATATCATTAGTACAATATATACATTAAAAAAGCAACTGGTGTTTGACAATGCAAAATTCATTGTTGCAATGCTAAAGTGATGTTCTGACATGGTTCTTAAGGTTTTCATTTTTAACTATGTTGCTATGCAGTCGCTAGGGTGTTCTGGGTAGTTGCTAGGAGATCGCTTGATGGTTGCTAGGATATTTTGAGTGGTTTAGCATGTTGTTATGTGTTTGCTAGTGTTTTGGGTGGTTGTTAGGATGCTGCTGGGTGGTTGCTAGATGGCTACCAGTGTGTTCTGATTACTGTGCTTTTAGCATGTTGTTATGTGGATGTTAAGGTGTTAGGGTGGTTGCTAGGCTGTTGCTAAATAGTTGCTAGGGTGTTCTGGGTAGTTGCTAGTGTGTTCTGAGCAATTTTAGCATGTTGCTATGAGGATGCCAAGGTGTTAAGGTGGTTGATAGGGTGTTCTAAAGTGATTTTTAGCATATTGCTGTGTGGTTGCTAGGTGTCCAGTTGGTTGTTAGGGCGTTGCGAGGTGGTTACTAGTGTGTTCTTAGTGTTTTAACACATTGCTATATGGTTGCTAAGTTGTTAGGATGTTTCTGGGTGGTTGCTAGGGTGTTCTGAGTAATTTTAGCATGTTGCTGTGTGGATGTTAAGGTGTTAAGGTGGTTGTTATGGCATTTATAGGTGGTTACCTTTGTGGTCTGAGTGGTTTTAAAATGTGTATACTGTTGCTGAGGTGTTAGAGTGGTTGCTAGGTAGGGTTGGGTACCGACCGAATTGCGTCAGTACTACCGAGTACCGATTTGCGTTAAATCAATTGGTGCCAAATTTCGGTACCTGAGAACGCATCTGGGCGCATACGCTACAGAGAGAGAAAGAGAGACCCTGTGACGTGAGGTCACCCCTGCAACTCGTTCAAACAACACACAGGGCAAATTCGTCAATTTTGGACGAATAAATCTAAAGTAGGTCTGCCACTTAATTCGAATCGTGATATGAACTAGTGTCTGTGAATATTAAAATGCAAAAAGACGGTTTAAATATGAATCCTGCATGTTCCGCTTGCCTCTGTATGTATGAATGCCAGAAACGCGGTTTTGTTTACCACACAAATACTGAAGCACGCATGACGCTCGCGGTGATTTCCGGCCTCTGCGTCTCACTATATGACGGCATGAACACAAAGACTTAATGGACCCTTTTCACAAGACTGTGATGATGCGTTTAACGGTCATCAGCATTGTAAATCCTCGAAAGTTTTTCATATATGTATTTTTTTTTAAATGTATGTACATTTATAACACTATTCTTTGTATTATAATCACCTTTGCATCAAATTACAAAAAAACAGTTAACGCTAATGCGAGGGTGTTTCTAAAGCAGCGTCTATGAGAGGGACGGTAAATTTGACATTGTTCTCTCTTCTGACAGCCGTTATCAGTCTCTCTCAATTTTTTTCCTTTTATTGAAAGTCATGAAAACACTATCGTGGAGTTTTTCCTTTGCTATTTGAGCAACTGGGAATGCAAAAAATATATTTGTGGTACTCTCCCATTCACTGCCCTTCAAGTTAACCCAACTATGACGACTTCCGCTGCTGAGAAACCCGGAAATGTGAAAAAGGTCCATCTCCAGAGCTGCTGTGAGAGTCACTTCGCGAGAATTTTACCGTTTCATTTGAGAAAACTAGCATCATCATACTGTATACACACAGAAACTTCATGGCAACCTGTCAAAATAAAAGTGCGGTTTAACATGTAACAGAAATATATTACCCTTGTATTACTTTTGTAAAGTATAATGTACATCTTTAAATATTACATTTTCTATCAAATTTAAATAAAACAATTAAATGATAAAAATAAATATTACAACCAGATTAATCACTTAATTATAGAAAAAAAAATACAATTATTAGCCTATTAAAAATGTTTTAAAGGAATATTCACACAATTTTTCTTCCATGTATTAATTTCAACAGTAAACCTCAATTTGTTTGCCAAAAAATAAAAGGTGAACGGTACCCAACCCTATTGCTAGGTAGTTACTAGTGTGTTCTAAATACTTTAATTTTTGCATGTTGCTATGTGGAGGTAAAGGTGGTTGCTAGGGTGTTGTTAGGGTGCTCTGGGTGGTTGCTAGTGTGTTCTAAGTTATTTTTATAACATTGCTATGTGGTTGCTAGATTTCGACTTTTTCAACTGTTAGGGTGTTGCTAGGTGGTTGTTAGAGTGTTCTTAGTGTTTTAACACATTGCACATCACTTTAGCATGTTGCTATGTGAATGCTAAGATGTTACAGTGGTTGCTGGGGTGTTCTGAGTAGTTTTATCACATTGGTATGAAAATGCTATAGTGTTAGGGCGGTTGCTAGGGTGTTGCCAGGTGGTTGCTAGGTGATCATTTGTTGATTCAAGTCACTGGGCATCTCTACTTAGGGTTATGGATTAATTCAGATTTCTAAGTATGAGCAATAGTAATAATGATGCTTGCCTTAGCAAACACCACTAATAATATTTTTCAGTTAAATCACAGCTGACTGCTCTGTATGATTATTTAAGCTTCAGCATTAGTTAGATTACAGAATGCTATAGACCTGTCATTTATTCCACCCCCCACCACCACCAACAATAGCACTCAGAAACACAACTCTGCACTAAGTACAGCATGCCAGGCATGAGTCATACTTCAGAAGGCAGTAACGAATGCTCCAGAACGCTGGTGCAGTACTCTGGATCTATTAGTATGCTCGTTGTGTTCCAAATATGCACTGATTTGAATTACCTACTCTTCTGATTCAGGGTACATCAGTCAAACGCTGCACTTCTGATGGAGAAATGCCATTTGCTGGAGTCCAATGCCCAGTCAACTTCCTCTCTTTCCAACAGAGGGGAGGGACTTAAAGAAATAGTGAATATTCTATCAGTTTATTCACCATCATATCTTTCCAAAGCTGTATGATTTTCTTTCATCTGTGGAGCACAAAAGGATTTTTTTTAAACACGCTTTCCCTTGCAATTACACTACTATTCAAAAGTTTAGTGTCCGTAAGATTGTTTTTCTCATTATTTTCATTAATTCATAAATTTATTTAGCAAGGATGCATTAAATTGTTCAAAAGTGAGAATAAAGAGATTCATAATGTTACAAAACATTTCTCTATCAAATTTCAAATGTTTCTTGAGCAGCAAATCATCATATTAGAATGATTTCTGAAGGATCGTGTGACACTGAAGAGCTTTGCATCACAGACATAAATTACTTTTCAAAATATATTTAAGTAGAAAACAGTCATTGTAAATTGCAATAATATTTCACAATATTAATGTTTATACTATATTTTTCATTAAATAAATGCAGTTGTTTGATGACTTAAATCAAAAACATTTTTAAAAAAAATCTAAATTTTTGAACAGTAATGTACAATGAAAAAACGTATCAAGAAAGTAGTGCATATGACTTGTGCACAACATTCCAAGTCTTCTAAAGCCATACAATAGTTTTGTGTGAGGAACAGAGCAAAAGTCATTTTTCTTTTGAGATGGATCTTTTTGATGAATCATTTGATCAGGTCGATTCGATTGATCGATTCATTTGCGAATCAAACCGATCCGTTGAACAATTCTATGTCTATTTCAGTCTTTTCCTCACACAACACTAATATATAAATTCAGAAGACTTGGAACACAAGCCCTACTTCTATGATGCCTTTATGGTGAATCATTTTTGAAGCTCGAAAGCTTCAGTTCTCATTCCTTGAAACTGGAAACGAGCGGTCAGCAGTACATTATTCAACAATTTCTCTTTAAGTGTCCCACTGAAGAAAAACTAAGTCATGCATGTTTGGAACGACATAGAGGTGAGTAAATTTCTTAGTATTTTCATTATAACCGAACTATTCCTTTAAATGCACTTTGTGTCTTGTAAGGGTCACTCTTTAACTAATGGCCACTCCAGTGTGGTGGGATTTGAATCTCTATTTTGAAGTCTCTATTTTGGGCCCGGACAGGCAGGTCATAGGGCTGTAGAGTGCCTTGCAGGCTGCTGAATAAATTATTTGTTTCTTTATATAGTGGATGGCGGGTGAGTCAGCAGCCTTAAAAGACAACGCGAGGAAAAGTGTACAAATGAACACGTATATCGGTTCCTCTGATGCATGCGATGCACAGTGCATCGAGAGCAGCGCAGTCAGATGGGAGACTTTCTCGTCTCATTTTAAACGAAAACAGATTTTCGCTCTCTTCTCTCTTAGATAAACACTGCCCTTTTCATCCACTCCAGTCGAGCCCTTTCTAGCACTTTCAATCAGATTTCACACAAAAGAAAAATGCAGTGCGACGGACGACGGCTGAAGTGCAGAAAATTGCAGTGGCGCTGAGCACAGAGAGCTAAAAATGCATTGGCGACCCGCTCGGAGCCAAGTATCGCTGTTATTTCTATAGCAAAGTTTGTTTCTCAAGGGCAGAAGTGATGAATATTTCTTTGTTTGTGTATTATCAAAGGCTGAGAGATGTCATGCTGCTGTCAATGACGGAGAGGATGGGAGCTCTGGGAGGATGAAACGGCTGTGGGTTTGGGAAATGACACTCTACAGTGTAGCAAGAAGTGTTGTGTGCAGGCTTTTCATGTGGAGTCAAAAATGGCAGGGCTGTAGGGACGCACCGATATTGAGCTTGTACTGGGTAAAATGCTCCGGCATGCAGCATATACACAACACAGGCAGTAACACGTGCCTAGGAGACGCATGACAGATGAAAACAATATGTGTTTTAAAATCGGCTCAAAATATCAGCCATGTTTGAAATCCTCTGGATGGATGGGTTCAGTCTGCAGCTAAAAACAGAGTCGGTGTCTATCATACTGCTCGATTTTCTGTGAAATCTGTCAACTCAAATCTGCAGACTGCCTCTGACTTTCTGCAACTATAGCGTCAACTATTAGGGCTGGGTATTGAGACAAATTTCACGATTCGATTTGATATTGATTCATTAGGATATATAGGCAATCATTTATAGAACATGTCAATTTGTTTTCAAGGAAAAATCCCTCTCAATAAGGGGCATTTACTAGGGCTGTAAAAAAAATTCGAATTTCGAATATTCGTCGAATTTAAAATAAAAATCCACATTCGAATGCAAAAACGTTGCATTCGAATTTTAGGTGTGCGTTAAGGAGGCAGCCTTATCAGTGGCACACAAGATGCAATGACGATGTATGTGTCGTTGCGTTATAATGTTTTTGTTAGTCTATCCAGCTTAAGCCACTAGATGCAGCGCTGCTGCGTTGTTCATTCAAAATATTGCGGAAAAAGAGAACATCGATGTGGAGAAGATCTTGTTTACATCAAAACTGAAACCAAGCCATTCACACAGAACACATATTTTGCGCATTTCTAGAGGGACATCTATCACCGTTGTACTCGCATCTCGCACAAAGGAGCCGCATGTTTAGAAAGCCATGTAAAATTAATGCAAGTTTAACTTTGAAAAAACATATATCAAAACTTTATGGCGGGTTTTTTCCCCATCCCACTGCATCTCATGTTTTTAAATGTAAAATGTACTCTGTGTGATTGGCTTTCTGCCCTTTGTATTAAACTATGCATACATACATGATGCTGTTTTGTTTATAGTTGTTTAAGCAACTTAATTAATTATAATTGGTTTATAAACATTATTTTAAACATTATGCACTTTTTTCACAGATAGTCCTTGTCTTATGCTTTGAATAAACGTGCATTAGTAATATTTTGCTCGATGCGCCTTCTTGTGGCCTCAGAAGAGAAGCCAAAAGCTATTCTTCACCATAACTGAAATTATGCATTTTAAATTTGAATATAATTCGAATTTTGATCATATTTAAGTACAAAATTCTAATGTATTTTTTCAGCCATTTTGACAGCCCTAGTGTTTACATGACACCATTTTGACTTTTCATGCGTTTTGGCCATAAATGTACAATGTACAATGACGGCGTTTGCAAATGCAAACTTTTGAAAGCGTGTTTCAGAGTACGTTTCTGAAGACGATATGGTTATAGTGTCCATGTAAACTACGAAAATGCGAATTTGTGAAAATGATGACGTTACACACATGCGTGTTCAGTCTATAGGAATACTGAATAGTAGTGAAATAATAAGAAATAGTGTGTCTTTACAAAGTGACATTGTCAACTGCCCTGGCATGAATAACACAGCGTTTTTAGTCGTTTTTGTGGATCTGTGTGAACGGGGAGCGTTTTGACAACGTTGTCGTCTGTACACAAAACCTTTCAAAACCGCAAAGGAAAAGTTTTCCATTTTTAGTACAATCATTGTCACATAAATGTACCCTAATGCTGTTAACTATACAATAAACCCTGTCAGTTGGAACATAGCTATATTAACATGCACTTGTATATTATTGCTCTTTTGTTGGTTTTGATTGCTTCTATTGTCCTCATTTGTAAGTCGCTTTGGATAAAAGCATCTGCTAAATAACAACATTTAAATATAATGTAAATGTAAATAACAAAACTAAATTAACATTTTAAAACAAGCCCCAAATCAAATAAATAAGTAACACAAATAAAAGAAATATCTTCATATAAACAAAATAAGGCTTTGTCTGTGCTCTTTCCATTTAAAATTAGAGGCAATCACTTCCAAACAATTATATAATTATGTTTAATAATCATTAAACATAATAATAATCATTATCCAAACAAAGATGCTGCATACATGCAACATTAGGATTTTTTAATCTAAATTAGATTGTATAATTTCTAAATTTGAAGCAAAAACAGAATGGTTTGACTTCAGTTTTGTGAAACTATACATAAAAATATCTGCATGAAACAGAAACAGCAGACGAACTGAATGAGACGCAGATTCACTCTCTGCCAGCAGGTGGCGCTTAAAGCGTTTCCTTGGTTTCCGCTGTAAACAAAGCAGCGCTGCACTTATGAACTTTAATATGCATTATACAGAGGCAAGATGAAAAGAAAAAATATCATCTAAACTTTTCTAAAGACAGTAAGTTCCCCTCAGACATACATTCATATAAACTCCTACACCTAAATGAATCGCGATTTGTTTAGCATCTCAACCGATCTGAATCGTCACATATTTGAATCGATTTTCAACCGGCTCACGGTTAATCGTTACATCCCTAAAAAACAGTGCTTGTGCATTAACAGCTGTCAACAATGTCGGTACGCAAATGAGCGGTCTGAACATATTTACACATCGCACTTTTTATTTTGGTCGCGCATTCGCATCTGCGTACCACTCATGTGCACCCCTGCACATAAGGCCATTTTAGAATAAAAAATATTATAATAACTTTTTAATTATATAATTATGTTTCTATTCCAGTTTGTTTGAAATATAAACAGCTAAACAGTGGTTGCCATAACTTGTTTTCATGATTCAAACATAGGCTACATTAAATATTGAAGAACAGGTTAAATAAAACTACAATGAATATGTAATGCAATGCCTATATTTAGGAAAAAAGCTCTTTCTATAGTTATTTTTTCTAACTAACTATCAATTTAATGGTCATTAAATGGCTTTTCTGAGGTAAATGTAATGTTACACTGTTTACTAGCGGTTTTATTGACGTCTTTCTGCAATACTTGAAATACTGATCGAGCGATTACATGAGTCATGACACATTTTATTAAGTTGTACTTTTGCTTTCAACACCTTCTGATGTACATTCATGTTTATTTCATGCAGGAACTAGCAGTAAAGAGGAAGAGATGATTGGTTGATGAGCCACTTGAACTGAGGCACACATTAAAGAGCACCGAAATGGTATTTATTGTTTCATAGTAAATTTGACAGAATTTGAAAGCTGACACTTTGTTTCATCAAAAGTAACAATGCACAAAGCTTACTGCGATTTATTGGATGGGATGCACGTTATAAATAATGTTTCTTCAAGTTTTGTTCATGCATCAACTCAAAATAACATAGAACAAATTTTGGGATTTAACAATAGATATCGGTTCATCAAAATGAGAATCGATTAAAATCGAGAAATCGTTATTTTCAACCCAGGCCTGGCAAATATCTGGGAAAAAATGTCTAGTGTATTCCAGCCTTTAGCCAAATGAGTGTGAGCAGAAAGAATGCTAAAGCAGTTAACGTGTTACGATCCATTAGAAACAACAATGCATGATTACGTTATTTACTCCTCCAAAAAGTAACACTAAATATTACTTATAAATATTACTTAAATATTAACATTCCACAACAACAGTCCTGCACAAAGTCAAGAAAATTCGTCTACAACTGATCCTCCATCTCATGCATTGCATGACTTTTTCCCCTATTTTCTTGAAATATATTGAACATCTCCACATGTATACTTCACATTTTTCAAACAAAGCCGGCACAACTCAATCTTCTAAAAGTAAAAACATAAACTAAGCATTCGGCTAAATAATGTTATGAAATATTATTGCTAGATACACATCTGTCCAATATAAATAACTCAAATGTGATCTGAGAACCTTGACCTACTAGGCAAAGGTCAAGCAGCCTCCCATAGCATGCATTGATCTATCCCTGTTGACTAAGCAAGGCCACCGCCATCTAACTGACCATCTTTAATGCTAAACATATCTTCTTCTTCAAACACAATGAAGGAAACAGGCTTCCAATAGTATCATCGTCTCTTTGTTCTTTAGTGGCTACTTGTTACAACGACTGTGACAGAGGCTCAAAAATCATCTTTCTCATTGGTGGAACTCACACAATAGATTCACAATGCTGTTAATCAACCAATCGATGATCTTATTTGGACAAATATCCTGCCAGCTAAATGGCATCATTTAAATTTAACCTCAGCTTAAGGATCAATAAACCAACACCAAACTCCAAGTCTTGATTTATCTTCACCTTTTCTATTGCATCTGCCCTGACCTTATTAGTGCTGCTTGATAAGGCAGTGCTCACTATTGTTATTGCCATAAATCAGACCACACTATTTAGAAATGAAAGACGACTCAAATCATGCAGCTTGTTGAGGGAAAGGTGTGCTATTACTTTTCTAAGTGATCAGACTCAGACTTTGTTTCCTGGCAGATGACAAATAAAAGTGGGAAAATGGCATAAACTTACATTAGCCATGTTTCCACATGAATGCAAATTTTGAGATATTGCACAAATACGCGAGATGGAAATGCCAAGATAATCTTAAAACGTATGAGATTAATTGATGTGGATTTTCGTGTTTTTTTGTTTGTTGTTTTTTTCAATATGCTCAAAACGGTCAAACACATTCATCAAGCACATGTTCACACAGAAAAAAAAACCAATGGCAAAGCAACGCAGTGGAATGCAAAAACATGTAAAGAACTACTATTGCATGTTTGATATTTCATGTTTGCATGATGCTGACAGGCTGAAAGCTGCTGTTATTTTCTTTACAGAACATTTACTGTTAATAATAGCCTACTGCTGCTGTTATACTTTTATAGTAATACTGAATTTGAGTTGACCTCTAAAACTGTATGTCTACATTTTGGCTAAGAAACATTAAGTATTTTTCTCATTTCTTATTATTTCTGAGTCTATATGCTGTGTTTAAGACATGTTTATACAATATATTTCATGCATCATTTTCATGCAACAAGTGAGTTTGTTTTACATTTACGCCATATTGACTGCTTCATGTCTGCTGCACGTGGAATAGAACTTTCTTTAAGCAGATGGTTTTAGAAGTTTTTAATAAAGAGAATATTACTTGAATCATGTAGTTAAATTTTTGATTAGTTAAACTTGAAAAAAATCACTTTCTTGAATCTGCCAAACATTCTGAAAAAAAAAAATTAAGATTTTATTTTTTGCCATATCGCCCGACACCAAGTGGGCTTTTATTTGAAAGGCTAGTAAGCAACCACCTAGCAATGCACCACAACACCATGGCAACTGCGTAATAACACTCTATAAACCACTCCGAACTCCTTACAAACCACATGCAGCGGCCTTTTTTTAGCAACACCTCTGCAAACACCCACAGCAGCACCCCAGAACTGTGCCAGTGAGATCTGCACAGGTAAGCAGCACTCACTTTCTTCAGAAAATATCAAAATCTAGTTCCATTTACATTCTTTCTGCAGAACTAACAAGATAAAGACAAACTGTGTAGAACTTAAAACATTTTCAAGACATTTTAAATTATTTGAATAAATATTAACCAACAATCTGATGACATTTGCAAAATATTTTCTCATATTTTGATAATAATCAGAAATGTTTCTTGAGCAGCAAATCAGCATATTAGAATGATTTCTGGAGGATCATGTGACACTGAAGACTGGAGTAATGATGCTGAAAATTCAGCTTTGCATCATAAATTGCATTTTAAAATATATTCACATAGAAAACAGTCATTTTAAATTGTAATAATGTTTCACATTATTACCGTTATAAATGTATTTTTGATTAAATAAATGCAGCCTTAGTGAGCAGCCTTAGTGACTTCTTTCAAAACAGATCAGTTGAAACATGACATATGATGCATAATAAGCATATTTCTGTCATGACAACTCTCGGAGGGATTGGCATGGTAATGTACATGACAATGTTAATGTATTTGGTCAACTGCAATTTGATTGAGATTAATTGGAATACACAATGAAAAAACATGATTTTTGAGAATTGCTAAAAACGGAGTTATCTGTATTTGCAAATGAACTCTTCATAATATATATATATATATATATATATATATATATATATATATACAGTATATATACACA
>NW_015555870.1:61001-71563 GCF_001515605.1 Sinocyclocheilus anshuiensis
AATGTTAATGTATTTGGTCTTGGCGGAATAGATCTGCTACGCTGCTGCAGCAGAGCAGGTACCGAGACTTGCTACTGCCAATACATCCACAAAATGCTGCTGTGAGCATGTAAGAAATACTGCTGCTGCAAATATAACATACATGAAATAACCCCCATATAGCATACATGAATCACCTCGTAGCAGATCTATACAGGTGGAGCTGGGGAAGGTGGAGGGTTTCTGAAGCAAGCTGAAGCAAGCACCAGTCATATTTTTGAATGTTGAACAGCTAGCTCATTGGCTACCGATACAGGAGAGAACCAATCAGCTGTGCCATGTGATAATGATGTCATTAGGTCAGATTGAGTTAGACCTATCGGACTGCGCCATGTAGAGTCTCATGCCAGAACTCTGTATTTACTTTCATCAGTGGAGCTGCAGCTCTTTGACTCTCCACTACTTGAAAAGAGAGAATCATCCAGTCCAACAATATAACATCTCCAGCCCACAACGGGATGGGCTGCTCTGACTGTCCATCGATCGGTTTGGATTTCCATTAAAAGGAGCTGGCACACAAGGCCTGACTGATTCAGAGCGAGTGCTTTTGGGAAGAGAGTACACTAGAGAAAATACAGCTCCTAAATAATCAATGATTGAGGGAGTAAATCAGCCAGAGTCAAAGAGGCCGAAATGTGGCTGGCAATTAATTAGGACATCTGAGGGAGTCAGATTCCATTTCAGCAGCCCACCACTCACATGCAATATCAACAGCATTAGCACAGAGACCGGGATACAAGAAAATGATTCGGTCCATTGATGTATGGGTTGCTGCTAAGTGGGTATAAGGTTTTTACAAATACAGTAACAGCTTGAATTGTAAGAAGGGCTGGACGGTGGGGCGGGATATACAGCACAGAGAAATGTGTAGAGATACTGCTATATATATATACATATATATATATATATGCAGTTTGATTGAGATTAATTGGAATACACAATGAAAAAACATGATTTCTGAGAATTGTTAAAAACGGAGTTATCTGTTTTTGCAAATGAACTCTCTTCATATATAATAATAATAAGAAAAGTATTTTTTTTTTCAAATAAAAAGAATAAAAAGTAGACTGAAAAGAAATAGAATAGATAGAGCTAGTGTTAGAGGGTCAAGTTCTTCTTATTTTTTTATAATAAATAAAAAAGAAAACAAGTAGATAGAATAGAAAAGTATATATACACATATGCTACAAAATATATATATTTACTTCAAAATGTCACATTTAATTCAGCATTGTTGTTTCTGTGAAATTTATTATTTCTGAGTGAAAATTGTTTATACATCAAATTATTTTCAGTGGATGTAACCTTTATGTGCCAAATATATTTACATGTATTACATGAATGTAAAAAAAGTATTAAACTTTTTATATTTACAAAGCATATATGGACGACAATAATGGAAAATGGATGCATAATAAAGTTACAAATGGCAGATTAAGTGATTCATCAATTTACTGAAATGGCGATCAAGCATCTTTGGTTTTTCATTTTGAAAAATAAAATTCAAATGCTCATTTTGAAGCAAATGAATAAGCATGTAATGAGGGTCTCATTATCATCATCACACACATAAACTCTTGAAACTAGACAGAATGTAGCAGCCGACTGCATTAAATTCTGTAATGTTGCCAGTACATAA
Organism: Sinocyclocheilus anshuiensis; assembly: GCF_001515605.1. Lineage (NCBI taxonomy): Eukaryota > Metazoa > Chordata > Actinopteri > Cypriniformes > Cyprinidae > Sinocyclocheilus > Sinocyclocheilus anshuiensis. Next base: position 62,680 of record NW_015555870.1, read on the forward strand.
CTTAAGTATTGGAAAACATTATGCAGCATAAGTGAAATGATTTGTGGGTGACGGGTAAAAACTGAACTAAGTAAACCAAAAATAACCTCTGAATAAAAGTGTCCACCACCACTCTCCCAGCTTTTATAGGTGCAGAGACCTGTCTCTTATATCAAACGTTTAAGCATTTTTTGTTATCAAAAAGTTTTGAGCAACCCAGTTTGAGCTACATCAGTTTGTTTTGTCCACTGCGATATAGCATTATCTAGCATTTTTGGGAAAAAGAAAAACATGAGGGTAAAAACTAACTATGTGATTGCTCTGTTAATGCACTTAATTTGAATAATTGTAAATGCTGGCATCCAAATCTTGGTGCAAATCATACAATCTTCCAAATGAATTCTGATATATGAACACAGCATGGACCAAAGACATCTAAACAACAACAACAACAAAAAAACAGGATATGATGTCACAAGATGCGATCCTAAAAATTCCTGCCGCTGTTTCAACTCCTTTACAGATTTTTTGATGTTCTTTGTGAATTATAAGCTGGTAAAAATGCCACCATACTGCATGTACGCACATACAACAAGCACATTTAGCCCAGCACACAGCACAGTTCTGGATGTTCAGTAAGTTCATGAAATATACGTCATAAAAGATCTCCAGTCAGGTTATGATCACATCCTTACACTTTTTGTTTTGCATCTTTAGGTTTGGTTTTAAAAATGAGAGTGTGAACACTAAGCGAAGCAGGACTAAATGCATCATTTTTTTTTGATCCGGATCAAAAGAACCGAATAACAAGTGTGAACACACTTTTAATTTACAACTCATAGAGACCTCTTTGCACAATACAATCATTTTTGTTGTTGTTGTTGTTTTCTTCTCATTTAATATCCTGTTTCACTCAGAAATACATCACATTACTTAATAAAAGAATGCCATGTCATTCTGACTTCAAGTAAAAATTCAGCATGTATGGTTCCTTCAACACATGCAAACTGTACAGAGCCACACAATTTTAAGCACTACAAATACTCAAGACAAGCGTAAATAATCTCTATTATTTGTGTTTTTGTGGTTATTAGTGTATATTTTTCATGTTGTATATTTTATGGGACTGCTGCTGCCATGCAATTTCTCAAATTCTTTCTCATCTTAATCAGGCTTCATATGCACATGGCAAAGTGGTACTTGATCAAGACGCTCCTGTGAGCACAAGACTCTTGTGAAAGTCGCCCGTGAATAATCCCGTTCAAGAAAACATGACTCTGTAGCCTGTATGTTGTGAATAAAAATACACTGTTGTTTGTTTGTAATATGATATAATCCATATGCACTGTTTCCAGGCATGCCACAATATTGCTTAATAAATCATGACTTCACTGAATGACTCACTAAGACATTTTCCCCAAAGCAAGTTATTGTGCTTGAGTTATAAATAGCTCAAGGCTCCTCAAAGTCTGAATTAGCGTCATAAAGAAACTCTCAAATCCACTCCAGCAAAGAATCAGCAAAAAAAGCATCAGTGAGAGCCATTTATTACATAAAAATCAACTTATAGAAATTTGCACAAAGAAGCGTTTATACAAAATACATCTCACCAACGTATAACAATAAAAAAGGGGCAAAAGAAAAACCTGATTTTGTCCCATTGTCCTATAAATCCAAGTGCAAGAAGCTAAGATCCCAAGGATTTGCACGTGAAAGTGGGTAAATAAACAATTCTGTTTAAATAAATAAATAAATCACAAAGTGCACTGGCAACAACATTAACAGTCACTATTTACTACTGTACATTACTTTCTTTGTCAGCCTCTAAATTAAGTGGTTATATTTAAGTTAGAATATTATGAATCAAATTGCTAAAGGACTATAAAATACATTTGAAAAGTCATCCCAAGTAGAAACAGCTAGTTCAGGTAAAAACTGCATGTTTTCACTTTTCTACATTGCGTTGTCTAATAGCATACTATTAAATAAACAGCATTAATTAGCTATATATATATAGTAGCTATATAAATAGTAATATAAATAATTGTATTTACATATTATAATTAATGGGCATTATAATAAAGAGTGTTCCCATATTCTCAAGCAAAAAGCACAGTGTATCAAATGAAGTCGTTTGGCAAGGAGGCGCAGTTATAAAACACCCATGCCAATCTTAAGCGATAAACAGCGTCGCACAAGTTCAAAACCCACGGGATTCTTCTGCATTTTCAGCACTCGAATGTCAATCTACAGCACTGGATCTGCCCGTAATGTATATCTGTATTTGTTTAGCTCTGGTGTGGTGATTGGTGAGCGGGTATCGATCGCCTCACCTGCCGTTTCGCGCATGTCCCAACAGCTCCGGCTTCGAGATGTTCTGGGGTGGCTTAAAATGCGATAGAAAAGAGCTACAGAACTGTCGCAATGTCCCAAATTGCATTTTCACCTAACCCCCCTCCTCCCTAACCGAACCCAGTAGTCTTTCACTTGAGGAAACAGCAGCAGCACACCCACAGCCCCGCGACCGCTACATCCGACGCGCTGCCGTGTCGATCAAGTCCCATATTTTCCCGGAGATCTGATGGATGTGCGCCTCATGCTCCAGCCCTGAGGTGCTGCTGCGGCTGCTGGGAGCGGGGGAAGGATTCTGTCTGATGGCGTGCCAGAGAGAGAGAAAACCAGCGCTGCATTTTTACCAGCTGGAAAATCTGGAGCTGCGTCCATGCGACACCGTCTCGCCTCGGCGAATCAGACAAACTGGAGCAGCACAGACTCTCTCTCTCTCTCTCTCTCTCTCTCTCACACACACACACACACACACACACACACATCATTCCTGACGCGCTAGCACGGGCTGCTTTATTGCACGGCTCTCGGTGAGAGGTGCGCGAACGGGAGCGCGGATGCGGCGTACGGTTACAGTGAGCTCTAACGGAAGAAGTACAGAGCAAGGGGCAAAATAGTGAGTCGCCTAAACTGCATTTGTAGCCTAGTGCATATGATGCCCAAATATGCTGGCTAGGCAGTCAGCTTATAGGTTTTGAGACACAGCCAGTGCGCTGGAGTTGATTTCAGCTCAAAGCTCTACAGTGCACGACTGATATACGGAACACCTTTAAGAACCAACCTAATTTATTATTTACCTCATCGACGCGGTTCAAAATTTGTCACTTTAGGAAGTGATATTTGAAGAGGATCTGGCAACCTAAGGGCGTCTACTTGGTGACTTGAATCTCCTTTGCCGTTCTGGGACGTGAGTACACATTTTAATTTCCTCTCTAATGTTTTCAGCGCTGCTAAAATCATTGACCACATTTTACTGACATTTTCTCCTTTTTTCTCATTCGTTTCTCTCTTTCTCTCTGTCCCTCGTCATCATAAAAGCTAATCAAGACATCATCATCATCACTGACATCATTACATGAATCAACACTTGAGCATCCCAGCACTCTAGTACTTAGTCTAGTACAATAATAGTAGTCTAGTACTCTAGAAAGTGACAAAAATGATGAAAACACAATGATCAATGGACGATAGTGTTCTGTATAAGCCCACGCTGCAGTTCTGTCATCTGTCACTTTAAATGCAAGTGCTCTTTAAATTTGGGTGGATTCTGATTGGCTGTCTGCCAATGGTTTTTATACTTCAACATCATTCTGAAAGTGATTCCAACCATATCGTTTCTCCGTGTTGTTATCGTTATAACTGATGTGGAATTTGCTTTTCTCATAGAATTACAACTATTATTAAAACTTCATAGTTCTAGTTATCATCCTTGTTGTGAACGGGCCTTTATGTTGTGAAGGGTTGAAGGAATAGTTCACCCAAAAATGAAAATTTGCTGGAAAAGTACTTGGAGGAACTGGAGCGCTGAATGAGTTCACTGAAGATGAAGAAAATAATAAATAAAATTGACTTAATTTTTCATTTGCAAGTTTTTGCACACATATTTTTTTAGTAAATTTTAAGTATGGAATTAAGTAAAATTAGCAAAGGAAATAAGTAAATTTAACGTGGCCAAGTTAGAGTTTGATGAGTCATTTCTACTAAATTATTTTAAGTTTACTCTGTAATGCTCAAGCACATTTCACTCAGTCTTGGTTTGGGAACTTTACTCAAACAATGTAACACTGATTTTTAGCTATGAAATAGCACTGACCATGCTATTAAAGCTTGTCGTTCGCTAACAAATATGCAAGTAAGTGAGTGAACGGCTTGTTCTCCTTTTTCAGATAATACGTCTACACAATAGTTATTACCCAAATGAACACAGAGACCTCAAGACTTGGTACACAATACACAATGACGGTAACAATCAGTGTAGAGTATTCGAGTATGAATGGGTCATTTTGAGTAGAAAACGAACTCCAGATGTCACAAAACAGCAAGTTACTAAACCTAACAACAAAAGCAACCATAAAACAGTGTAAATACAACTTGAAAATAGTGAAACATTTAACCTTATTAATTATTCATGCCCCAGTGCATGATGGGAACAACGAGATCATAACTGATATTTACTAATATCAGTTTTAGTTTTAGTTAAAACTTTAATTTCTACAAGCTTAAATTGAGTACTAATATAGAATTTACTATTTTTTTATTATTCGTGCCTGAACTAATGTAGAAATTACATTTGTTTTTCCGTAGTATTTACTTCACTACAAAATCATTTTGATCAGTGTTTGCAAGACCAGCATCATAGGATCATGTATGCTGGTATTTTGGCTCATTTTGAGTCGGAGTGATTGTCAGGCGTCTGAAAGTGAGTTTTGATTGAGTATCTTATATATCTGTGCTGTTTGATCTACGAGCTGATTTAGACGCATCAGTCAGATTCAGTGAACTGGTTCAACTAGTTCACCAAAAACAAAAAAGTAATTCATTTGCAAACTGGACATCACTCCAGACGTTTGCCTGAATCTATGGATTACAGATAATAATGTGGTAAATAATAGAGCCCGACCGATATATAGTTTAGCCGATATTATCGGCCGATATGAGCCTGTCGCTGATATATCGGTATCGGCAAATATGTCGCCGATATGCCGCCGATATGAAAATTTTTTTTACAGAACATATAACGCAGATAAAATGCTTGAAATGGTGTAATTACTTAGTTTGTCCAGCAGAGCGTGCTCCATTGTTTGCTACTGGCCACCAGGATGAAACGCTTTAAAGCTTAAGTCTATGGAAAAGCATTGAAACTTTGAACGGCCATATCTCCATAAAGGCGCGGCGAATCCGCACCAAATTCGGGGATGCACTGAAACTTTGAACGGCCATATCTCCATAAAGGCGCGGCGAATCCGCACCAAATTCGGGGATCTCTTCAGCTCGAGGAACCCTCTCGAACGTGAATCGAGTGTACGTCTCGAGGCCCTCTTTCGAATGAGTCGCGTCAATAGTCCCCCGGGGTTCAGGAGTTACGGGTGGTTAAATTCGCGGTCCGGCGCCGACCGATCTAGAGATCCTGGGGGCTACCGAAGCACGGAGGGTGGCGTTCGAGAGGGCTCCTCGAGCTGAAGGGATCCTCCGAATTTGGTGGAGATCCGCCGATGCGTTCGCGAGATAGTGACACCAGCCAACACTTTCACTTCAGTAAGGAGGTCTCTTGTTCAGGCAGCAGCATTCCAGCATGGTCTTATTCGGCCATAAGTGCCCTGCGAAGTGGACTTCACATGATATTCCGCCATGATTCCAGATCGAAGGGAACGTACATGTTACATTCAAACATGTACACAAATCCGTGAATGAATGTTCCGAAGTGAAATAAACTTAAACGGAATAAAGTTGAATGGAATTGAATTGAATTAAAGTTGAATAAACTTCAACTTTACTGTTCAGTGCACTGATGTCTGATTGGCAGCACGCTATGACAGCGTGAAGATAGTGTCAGCGCAGGGCTGTGTGGTTTAAAGTGAGTTATGATAGTCTGTGTGTACATGTTTGTGCATGTGTGTGTGGAGATGGATTTAGGGAGTTATGAGACCTGTACGTATGTGTGTGTAGTGATGGATGCAGGCCTATGATAGCCTCTATAAGGCTGTGGCTGTTAAGATAAATGTTTGATGGTCTGTGTGTAAGCGAGTGTGTGTGTCTGTGTGTGTGGAGATAGATGTAGAGTTATGATGGTCGGTACAGCAGATGGCAGAGGTCTGCCCTAACAGAACTGATGAATGGCAGATGATGTCATATATATATATATATATATATATATATATATATATATATATAAAAATTAAAAAAAAGTACTTGCAGATAATATATTACTGAAATAAAAGGCCACTTAAGTGTATTTTGATTTTAAAGTTAATTAACATTTAAATTAAAATTGTAATTACACATATATTTAAATGCATGATAAACAATAGTAACAAAAGTATATTTTAGTTTGTCATAAATGCTTGTCGGTACATTCAGCAGTACTTTAACTATATTTCAAAGACAACAGAAGTAATTATGAAATTACATATAATTATGTATTTAAAGGGACAGTTCACCCAAAAATTTTAATTCTGTCATCATTTTCGCACCCTGCACCTGTTGCAAACCTTTGTGAGTTTCTTTCTCCAATTGAACACAAAATAAGTAATTTTAAAGAATGTTGTTGTTCAACCAGACAGTTGACGGCAGCCATTGACTTCCATTGTTTTTTTTCCATACTATTGAAGTCAATGGCTACCGTCAACTGGTTGAACAACAACATTCTTCAAAATTCAACAAAAGAAAGAAACAGATACAGGTTTGGAACAACATGAGGGTGAGTAAATGATGAAAAAATTTTCATTTTCGTCATCCCTTTAAGTGGGTCAAAAAAGTACTATAAAGTTTATATACTTGCATTTAATATAAATTGAAACTATAAAAAAATGTAATTATATGCAATTAAGTGTCTTAAAACATTACATTCAGTTCACACTCAAGTATATTCCTTTATATTATTTCTGTAATAAGTATTTTTTATGTATGCAGTATGCTGAAATTTATTTTTCCACAAGAGTAATATCATAATAATCATTATGATACTGACAAGAAACCACATATCAATCACAACATCCTAGTACAGCAGCAGAGAGCTGAGCACAAGCGTCACTCAAATTCACTTCTTAAAATGTAACAATGTAGTTACTGCAAAATCCATATCCATTAGTTTAACCCCAGGTTCCTCTGAGGCAACAGTCACTGGATGTTGCTTTAAAGGGGTGGTTGATTGCGATTTCACTTTTTTAACATTAGTTAGTGTGTAATGTTGCTGTTTGAGCATAAACAATATCTTGGGCTCTAGTAAATAATTCTCCGTTTCTTGCACAGAACGACCATTTTGCTTCACAGGACCTCAATATATCATCAGGAGCTTTGATATGCTTATTTATTCTCAAAGACAAGTAGCTGCAGACTTGCACTTTATGAATCACCAAGGACCACAGTTTCAGCTAAAAATCTTTACTGTTCTACTGAAGAAAAAAAACAGCTACATCTTAGATGGTGAGTAAATTATCAGCAAATTTTCATTTTTTGGGTGAACTATCCCTTTAGAAACATCTTGGCGGATTTGTGTCTTACAAACACACAGCTTTTCTCAATATTACTTGTGGATTATTGTGATGTTTTTATCAGCTGTTTGGACTCTCATTCTGACGGCACCCATTCACTGCAGAGGATCCATTGGTGAGCAAGTGACTAATTGATGCATTTATACAAATCTGTTCTGATAAAGAAACAAACTCATCTACATCTTGGATGGCCTGAGGTTGAGCACATTTTCAGCTAATTTTAATTTTTGTGTGAAGTATTCCTTTTAATATGGTGGTGTTTTCCTCTGGTTGGTTGAGTTGCAACAGTAACTGTACAGAGACACTGTAATACTTAAGTGGTCACTTTAAGTATTGGAGGGATGTTGTGTGTGTTTGCATTCAAAAACAGCTGAGCACAGCTGAATGAAACAGAACCTTAAGACACATCAATCATGATGTTTCTGACACTGAAAAAACAGCAAGATGCTATGAAACGCCCAAAGAAATGTATCTGATGCATATGTACCAGCAATTATAAAACAGCAGATGGAATTGCTCCATCTCATACATGCAATTCCAATGCCGCAAGTGGAATAATATGTTGAAAATTTGAGCAGTCAAAATTACTGAAAAATTAATTACTGGAGAACAGAATTACTGATTGCCATCATCTATCTGAGCTCAATGTGTGTGAGTCCGCCTGACGCTGATGTGGCCTGTGTAGTCAGTGCACTTTCCTCATTAGTTCCTGGACCACTTACAGCCCCTAATGATATGCTGGAATGAGTCTGACGGGATCTCTAGTCAGGCCAGAGATAATGGGTATCGCTGCCCATAGCTTAGCAGTGAAATATCTTGTCAAGTCATGAAGGTTGTAAGCATCACTAGTACTATTACTATATAAGAAACCCACTTTAAACCCTAAGTATTGTCCGGAATCCATAACTTTGTGGAAAAAAGTGTGCTTAATTGCATTGAATGTGCACTTGTATGTACTTCAAATCTTTTAATGAGGAGGTATCTGGAGCGCAACATCGCGATGGTCATGTTCCCGCACTGAGAACATGACCCATCCACGAACGCCGCCCCAGCGTGCCGAAAGCCCAAGCACGAGAGACAGCGCTCGTGACAGTCAGATGAAGCCAGGAAACGACCACATCCAGAAACGCACGAGCGGGAAGCCAGTCCCAAAAAGACGCCCGTCGCTCGTGGAGCTCTTTTAGAATTTGCTCCTTTAGAAAGGAAAAAACACTCTTTAAGAGAGAGCGCTGAAGCGCCCAGGGGAGGTCGCGGCGGGACCGCAGAATGACAGCTGCAGCTCGCCGAGGTTTCAGCAGCCTGGATGGCAACCCCCGCTGATACGCCGTCACACCAACGCCAGCTGTTTT
>NW_015555870.1:71662-76906 GCF_001515605.1 Sinocyclocheilus anshuiensis
GCTCATGTTAGACTGCACCCCATAAACACAATCAAGCCTAGAAAAAAAAACAGTGAACCACCACTTTAAATAAGAAAGTATCAACCAGATATCCAAGATAATTGTCACAGAAGAAAATTAAGGAGCTCCTTAAACACAACCAAACTCTCAATGCATGGGTACTGTATGTCTGAATATTACAGACGCCCCTAACAAAGATCTCAAACATTTGCAGTTTCCTGTTTATTAATGCTGCTTTGAGTGGTATTCATAAATATCACACATATCAAATGCATGTCCTGAGAAAATAGTGAAGAAATCGAAAAATAAATCATACTGCACTTTGCTCATTTCTATAAGACAATGACAAATATGCATGTAACAGCAATGAGGTCTGTTTTCTTCACTACAAATTACATCAAGAATAAATGCTTGATTTAAGTAATTTCCACTCTAAAAAAACCTTGAATCTCAAATTTAGGGCAAATTATCCTCAAAGCATCCTCATTGAGACAAACTTAAAAACCTTCGGACAACATCAGACCCACACAATGCTGAACTGAGCAACATTTAGCATTGTCTGAGGCCAAGCAAGGTGAAGGAGTATGAATTTCTGACCTGTCTGGGATCCCTGAACCGTTTCTGAGAGGGTCCTGGTTTGCACTGGCTGGGCCTCCCCTTACTTTGGCTTGGGGCCCTGATCTGGAGCCCTCAGGACTGCTGTAGAACCATGCTCCCGACTTTGTTAGGATTTCTTGCTGTTTTCGGCACAGGTTGCATACCCACATTACCTACATATAAAATGACAAATTAGGATTGAAGGAAGTCAGCGAAATATGAGATTAGAAGCACAAAAACAATACAATAACAAACCAAGATGTGCAGATTTCATGGAGAGATGGTTTTCTAACTATTTCTTTTTTATAATGCAGATGCTACAAACATAACACGGGTCAGTCAGCGGACCTTGGCTACATCGTAAACCCCTACACCATCTGTCCAGGTAAGAAGATGATTCAACTATCACAGTATCTTCTACTATGGCCAATAAAACAGACATCCATCCATCCATTTTCCAAACCGATTGTCTTGTGTAGTGTTGCGGTGATGCTGGGGCCTATCCTAAAAAAAAATTAAAAAGTAAAAAAATTTGATTTTATAAAACGGATGGTTCTGGTAGTTGATTATGATTGGCTGAGCTCTCCCTCCCTGCTCAGGCCTGTATGTCATCTTACATTGCACACAGCTTTATTTAGTTTCATATTTAGAGTATAATTTCATTAAAATAATAATAATAATTTCATATTTCAATATACGTTCTTTCTGTTGAATCACCATTCTAAAGTAGCTTTTCTGTAATGTCTATTCAGTGCTTTTCTTATTCACAATAATGACTTTAAATGATCTTTTGATTGTTTTATTGAAATTGATGTGCGATTAATTTGTGATCAATTAGATAATCGGCAATCATGCAAAAGTTTTAATCGCTTGAGAACACTAATTTAAATACAAGATGTACAAGTTTCTATAGAAATTACATTAAAGTATATTTTAGTTTATCATACAAACTTGTCAGTACATTTCAATAGAAGTAATTATGAAATTACATCTAAAGATAAATGCTCAGTCAAAAGTTCAGCTAAAGTCTAAAGTTCATTTCACAAAAATTTAAGATATAATATGTTTTCATTTAATTGCAATTTACTTGCAATTAAGTGTCTGAAAATATTACATTCAGTTTGCACTACTTACGTATATTCTTTTAAATTATATTATTTCCATAATACATACTCTTTTTAAATCGCATGCTAAAGTGTACTTTTTTTCACAAGGGTATTTGTTGCACAATGTGCAAACTAAAACAGATCACTTCCAATAAATAAGAAACAGAAAATATTGAAAACATAAACTACAGCTAAAATTCAGCTCCCTTATAATTTACCACAGTTCCATACCATACCTGGTATCCTCCATTTCCATAATGCTAATGGTGTGTGACAGGTTACATGCTAGTTTAGTAGTTAGGGTAATGGTAATTTGGGTAATTAGGGCAATTTGTTCAAATCTGTGAGTATCAATAACTGTAGTAACTATTATAATAACTATTATTTTGGCAGAAAATATGTTTGCTATGGTAAATGTTTGTAAGACTGTGAGACTGACAGACTAACACATCTATGAACTACACACTCATACACACTACAGGCACACACTCACATTTAAAGCACACACTCACACTCATTTAAAGTGAGCGAGAGACAGTGAGAGCTGCTGCTAGAGGAGAGTGGTCACCTGCCTTTGCTGAGTCACCAGAGAGAGAGAGAGAGAGAGAGAGTTCAAAAGGGAGAAAATTAGTCTGTGTGTGAATGGAATGGGCTCAGAAAATAGAACAAGAGGGCCATTAGTGACAGCCATAAGGAAATATTGTCTGAACTGCTTTCAAATGGACTGTGGACTTAAAGTGCTCAATGCAAATGTTGCTACATGAGAAATGCATTACTGCAGAAGCTACACAAAATTCTGCATTTAGAGGAACACAAAGAAACCAGTGACTAATACAAGACTTGCAGTATAAAACATTGCAAACATCGTAATAAAAAAAAATTTAAAAATAGATTTATAGAAACAATGTACAGTAGATTAAAGGTCCCATGGCATGAAAATTTCACTTTATGAGGTTTTTTAACATTAATATGAGTTCCCCTAGCCTAAAAAATCAAATCATTGTTTTGGCCAACAATTACTGTAATTAAAAAGTGTAACAACATGACAACTTTCCCTGACCTGACCTTTGTGAAAATACACTTTTCGCTGTATTAAAATACACAATTCAGTCTTTCGGTTAAAATCTCCCTTCAACAGCCTTAACAAATGAAAGTCTGAACGCATGTTCAGTCAGTGTGTTAATTGTGTTTACTTGTTTACTCAACAACACTTGCAAAAATATTATACATATTTATTTAAACTTTTGACTCAAAAACCAAAGTCACTGAGATATAGCCCTGTGACAACTAGCCCCGGTCTCACCTACACTGGTAGAATGTGTCCAAAACATTTAACATCAAACTTAACGCGCAGTAGATTAGTATCCTACCCATTTCGTCGTTGCGAGTCATTTTGTGTCCACCGAGACCCGATGAACGCCGACAGAGAAGATCTTAATATCGTTTAATGCACTCCGGTGCTCCTCAGCGTCTGCGGCTTCCGTCAGAACCACAAACGCTCGGCTCGACCCGAGACTGGATCCCGAGAGCCGCGTGAGAAGCCGCTGCTGACCCGCTGCCAGATCTGGAGATCTGCGCATGTCTGACAGCGGAACCCATCGGCGTTTAAGAGGCTGAATGCGCGATGAAGCTGAGGAGGAACTCACTGCTCCTCGCTTTAGTCTACATTATTTACGGATCCTGACGCTATCAAGCCACTAAGCCGGAATTCAGTTCATTACGAATGCATGCCGCCTCAAACCGCCCGAAAAAACACAGGTAATAACAGACACGAAGCTGTAGCCAAACACGGTTAATACTAAAAGTGGAATACAGTCAAACAATGCAAGTGAATGAATGTCCTCGGGGTAATTCATCTAATGAAGTTCACCTAACATGACCTCACAGTGTGTGAATGAAGTCTAAGTGAACTTAAGTAAGATTTGCAATAAAAAATGTTGTTTTCACTGAAAGGGCTAAAAAACATCTATACACACAGTCAGACACTAGCTTCATTCTCACACAACACTTCACAGTGCAACAGAATCAGCTCTTTTGTAATGTGTTTGTATTCACGAGGAGAAAATTGGCTTCAGTTGAGCAAGTTTACCAAAAAGAAGACTAATTGGCATAATGTTGACTTCAAACAAAACAGCTAGTTAAAATAAAACAGCATCAACACCAGTAAACAGATCCAAAACCTCTATTAAATACCTATTCCACACATTCCCATCTGTCACAGCAGAGGTGTTTGGAGCACAAGAAACAGTGCCATTCTAAAACATGACGTTCATGATTTTGGAAATCTAAAATATTTAGACACTATGTGTCTGAAATAAGTGGTAACAACTCATGTAAAATCAAGTAGCCAGTTAGGGATACTGGGAAAGCACATCTGTAAAGCATTAGAGTTAAACGGGTTCAAAACTTTATAATAACTTTTATTACATTAATAAACCTTAATAACAATAAATAAGTAATGTCTGTTCAGATCTATTAGATCTGAAAATAGATAAAAGTTTCATTACCTTGCACAGCTATTTGAATGCCTATATAATAATGTTTGTGTTGGCACTTGAAGTTGACATGAAATGAAAATTCACCCTTTTTTTTTTTTTTTACTTTATAGTTTTTTTTTTTTTTGTTAGTCCATATTTGACCCAAAGTTGGGTTGAAACAACCCAGCATTTTTTAGAGTGTATTATTATTTTATTTTAACAGATTATTTTACCTCACAATGTTTAATCAAAATGTCATAACTGGACCTTTTCATGAAAATATCAGACTTCGAAGATGTAGATGAGTTTCTTCATAGCATTCAAAAATTGTAGAAATGTAGCATTACATCACTCACCAGAGGATCCTCTGCAGTGAATGGGTGCCGTCAGAATGAGAGACCAAACAGCTGATAAAAACATCACAATAATCCACAAATCATCCACACCACTCCAATCCGTCAGTTAGTCATTTTAAACTTTAAACCATCACTTGGTTTGGACAAAATACCAGCTGTTTTTATCAGCTGTTTGGACTCTCATTCTGACGGCACCCATTCACTGCAGAGCATCCATTGATCAGTGATGTAATGCTAAATTTCTACAATTTTTTTTTCTGATGAAGAAACAAACTCATCTACATCTTTGATGACCCGAGGGTGAGGACATTTTCAGCAAATTTTCATTTTTGGGTGAACTATTCCTTTAATGCATTATAAAGGCCTTCATAATGATGTATTACGATCTTTTCACGAATATGTCCAACCACAGTTATAATGCATTATAATATTTAGCTATGCATTTTAACACATAACACACAGAATTGGGTGTTGATCCTTTCAAAGTAGCATTATGTAACTCAGTTATTCAGAATTATTAGTTGCAATTATTCTCATTATAAGGCATTGATACCCACCATAAATGCATTTTATGGTTAGTTAATGTTATTATAATGGATTATTATTATAAAGTGCGGGGGTCTTTTGTCAACTGTATGTTTTTTCTTGTCCTCCCATATAAAATGCTGTGTGTGTGTGTGTGTGTGTGTGTGTGTGTGTGTGTGTGTG
>NW_015555870.1:77086-79819 GCF_001515605.1 Sinocyclocheilus anshuiensis
TAAGGGCATGAAGCAAGGGCTCCATGACATCACTGTCCCAGCACTGAAAAGGATCTGGTCATCTAGCACTGTAGGGGAACTCAATCCATGGCCTCACTAACATGTGCAGCCATTGACACTGACATCAGACACAGCAGCGCCGGTGTCCATGACAGCCACAGCACCACGGGAATACAACAACCTGCTGAGCTCCAGTCAGCTTCCAGAATCCAAATTCATCACAATTCGATTAATTTAATTTAACATAATTATGCCATAATCATCCATATTGATCTCAAGCCAGGGAAACTAATCCAACAACACCTTATGTGCCAAGTAAGTGGATTTAACTAAAAACTACCATCTAGATAAATACATATTTTGGTTTGCTGTCCCGTATACTTCTGACTTAAAACCTTGGCACTGAAAATCCACTATACTGTTTCCTTGGGGTGCCTGAATTAGACCTAAAATGTCTTTGCCTCCACCAACAAGAACTCAAGCTGAGTGAGCATTGCTAACTACATACAAGTGCTGTTTATCACAGTGTTATCTCATCAGAAACATGTACAGATCTTCCTGCTGCTGCGCCCTCACTAAACACTATGCATTATGCACACCATTCATCATTCATGAGCTGTGAATAGTGAATTAGTCACTGATTAACAATTGACCATCAGTAAAGTTATTTTCCACATTCTTCAGCTCCTCCGAGGGCAGAGAACACAGGCGGCCGACAAATTAGGATGTAAATAATCTCCATACACTGAAAGCAACTGTCTGGCTGAAGCAGCTGTCTGAAGTGAGCTAATGTGTACATCTACACAACAAACAAAGCTCAGGATCCGTTTTCACAACAGGGGCTGCATTAAATAAGGAGACACTTGTTTAAATAAATCATCTGAAATTATGCCAGAGTTACGTAAGCGTGTTCAGTGAATAGCTTTCCTCTTTGATGTTCAGTCAGTTACTTTAGTGCGAGTGTCAAATCAAATGTCTACCTGAACACCTGATGAATCTCACCTCAAAATTAAATGAAAGTAGAGTAAATTACGCCAGTAATTTTATTTAATTTTATTTATATATTGTTTTGTCATTTTCTAAATGAAAAAAAAAAAGTTAATAATACTTTAAAAAAATAAATACTGCATTTTTTTTTTATCAATCAGCATTAAAGGCATTATATCAAATATGAAGTGTCCTCAGAATTAAATGTGTTTTTTTGGGGGGGTAAAATGTGCTTAAATATAAAAAAAAGTATTAAAATTAATAAAAATACATATATATATATATATATATATATACACTAATATATATATACTAACATTCAAAAGTTTGGAGTCAGTGTAATTTATTTATTTTTTACTTCAAATTCATAATTTTATTCAGTAAAATTATGCACATTAATTTGATCAAAAGTGACAAATGTCACAAAAGATTTCTATTTCAAATTAACATTGTTTTCATAAAAAAATATATATATATCATGGTTTCCACAAAAATATTAAGCAACAACTTTTCAACATGTATAATAATAATAAATATTTCTTGGGCAGCAAAACAGCATATTATACTGATTCCTGAAGGATCATGTGACACTGAAGACTGGAGCAATGATGCTGAAAATTCAGCTTTGATCACAGGAGTAAATTACATTTTAACATATATTCAAATAGAGAACATTATTTTGAACTGTAATAATAATATTTCACAATATTACTATTTTTTTAACAGTATTTTTGATCAAATAAATAGGATACTTATTTCAAAAACATTAGAAAATTCGAACTAACCACAAACTTTTGAACAGTAATGTAAATATATTGTATAAATAATGGTAGTATAAATATATTAATAGTCCTAAATGTTTAATTTTCTTTCACTGTAATGGGACAATAATCTGCCAGCAGCATGTGACAATTAAGTGCATTATTTCTGGATTCATCCAATTGTCATTATAATTCAACTTTTACAATATTAATGGTCCATGATAAAAGGGCTTGTGAGAATTTAAACATAATGATAAAACCATAAAGAGAAAATAAACACTAAGAAAATGAGAAGCTGCAGAACAATTTGTCCCCCTGCAGTAAATTTATGCGAGAAAGTGAGTGTGATGAAATGGAACGTGAGCGAGAGATAAAAAAAGAAAAAGAGCGGAACAGAGGGAAATGAACTGTAATATTAGTATCGATTCACGTATTCAAGTCTAAACTTCAATGGCTTACTGACTACTGTAAGACAAAACTGCAGTCAGACAAAAAAATTATAATAGGTGTTTGAAATCAAGAGGAAAGGCCTGAATCACTGTGTGGAGTATAATGGGAGACGATGCCCACTAGTGGAAACAGTACTGAACAGCCTGTGCTGGTTTCACTAAAGGGGTCATATGATGTTGCTAAAAAGAACATTATTTTGTGTATTTGGTGTAATGAAATGTGTTTATGCGGTTTAAAGGGGTCATATGATGTGATTTCAATTTTTCCTTTCTCTTTGGAGTGTTACAAGCTCTTGGTGCATAAAGAAGATCTGTAAAGTTGCGAAGACTAAAGTCTCAAATCCAAAGAGATATTCTTTATAAAAGTTAAGAGTCAACCACGCCTACCTAAAACGGCTCGTTCTAACACGCCCCCACATATCTACGTCACTATGTGGGAAGATTTGCATAACGCCGCCCAAATGTTCACGAAAAGAAAGAAGGCGTAACTTTTATTCTCGCTGTAGTATTGTTGCTGCCGCCATGTCGTGAAGACG
>NW_015555870.1:79992-80576 GCF_001515605.1 Sinocyclocheilus anshuiensis
GGCTTGCGGCAACCACATGTGACGACCCCGGGCTGAACTCCGCTTCGTCCACAGTGAAAGCCGATCCGGCGATCCACAGCGTGAAGTTGATGTATTTCCTCAGCGACCAGCACGGATCACCTACCCGTACCACTCAAATTAGAAAACATTATTATAAGTTAACTGTTCTGAATCGGGCTAAAGTAAGGCGATAGTTTTGAAAGCTGGCTGGTTATGTACTTGCTCAAATATTGATTTCGGATCATTTTTAACCAAAAAAAGTTACGGACTGCAGCTTTAAGCTAAGATTCCTAGATCGGATCAGCTCCAGGCATGACGAAGCGATATCGTCCTCTTTTGGAAGCCCAAACAAAGTAGTTTCTCTTTCGCAACGAAACACACAGCGCCTTCACGACATGACAGCGGCAGCAACAATACTACAGTCAGAATAAAAGTTACGCCTTCTTTCTTTGCGTGAACATTTGGGCAGCGTTATGCAAATCTTCCCACATAGTGACGTAGACATGTGGGGGCGTGTTAGAACGAGGCCTTTTAGGTAGGCGTGGCTGACTCTTTACTTTTATAAAGAATATCTCTTTGGCTTT
>NW_015555870.1:80656-80849 GCF_001515605.1 Sinocyclocheilus anshuiensis
CTGTTTTCTTTCTTAAAAAAAAAAAAAAAGAAGAAGAAGAAAATAAAGTACAAAACTAGTGCTGCTTGTTTGCAAAACAGACAATATTTCCAAATTAGATGCTGAGTTAAAAATATCAATAAAACCTTTCCATCACATACTATTTTTCACAAAACAAGAGTGAATACTGATTATATATATATGTATGTGTGTG
>NW_015555870.1:80878-86332 GCF_001515605.1 Sinocyclocheilus anshuiensis
TGTGTGTGTGTGTGTGTGTGTGTGTGTGTGTGTGTGTGTGTGTGTGTGTATCAGCTTTAATCCATTTATCAAAATAACAAAAGCAGTCAAAGGTTTTGGATTTAATGCCAAAAATAAGTATATATAAGTAAGTATATTCAAAATATATCATTTAAGTTATAATCTGCAAAGGAATGGAAAAATATGTTCAAATACTCCATTTAATGTCAAATAACTACAAAATCTTTAATTTTCTGTTGCCTAGCAGATGGAGCAGAAAACATCTGGCTCATGTTTGTATTTTCTTCTGTCAGTGGCCATAATTCTAACAGTGAAATCAGGGTAAGGCATAAATGAATGTCTTTAGAATCATTCATACATGTGAAGGCTGAGAACTGAACAAATAATTGTACTCTGGCTCAGAGAAAGACAGGAATCGTGTGTTTGTAGCAGGTTTTTTCTGCTGATTAAGGGATAAACAATCTTCACCTTACGAATCATCAAAAACAATAATTCTACAAAATGTACATCATATTTTGTAAGAAAGTGTGACTAGCAAGAGCAAAACAGACACTATTTTTGGAATCATTTATATCAATATGGTACAATATTATCCTATTTAAACAATTTAAATCAAAAGTAATCGAAAAGTAGTCCGACTATATTGCCTAAAATGTATAATGTATTGGATTACGTTACTAACTACAAGTTTCGTCATGTAATTTGGAATCAGTAACGGATTACAATTTGTAAGTAATCCACCCAGCTCTGTATATATGTTCTGTCATATAGTTTGTTTATACATGAGATCAAGTGCTGTGGAGGCAGACAACAGCAGCAGTTAGGGAGACACTCAGATATTGGAATATTTTGGGGCTTTATTTTCTTGTTACATTTCAGCACCCTCTTGTGGTCACGCGATTAAATGGTGCACTTACTGTGTGATCAAAAGCTGCCAAATCCAGATACAACATGAAAGATATAGAAATACAGCATACAGACGCAGGGCCACATAAATGAGGTCTTTGTATAATCTACAGACTCTATGGTGAGAGAGAGAAGTCAGACATACTTTGTTGGAGCGGAGGGAGACGCGTCCTCCGCAGCGCGCGCAGAACTTGGTTTGGCAATAAGAACAGACGTGGCCGCAGCCATCGGCAAGTAAATAAATTTTACTAAAATAACACTATTTTGTTCTGCATTCAAGTGCAAATAGTAACTCCACACTATTATCTACTCCTAAGTTATGCATATTAGTACCTTAAAGGTGCATATTAGTACCTAAATGGTACATATATTAGTACCTTTTGAAAGAGTACCGCCCCATTGACAGATTTTGTACTTTTTTTTCTGAGAGTGTATAAAACAAGGTAATTGTTTGGTACATGAGTGTTTGGGTTTTAAGAGAGCACTGGGGATGTAAACATGACTTAAGTTCTTTATTCTGTAGTAATTGCATTAATATAATAGGCTTGACACTTCTATTCCTAATCTACATTCATCAGTCAAACCATATTGAAACGAGACCGTACCCACTGATAGGATGCGTCTAATACTTTAATAAGACTCGTAAGACACGGGGACGAGAGAGTGTGCCTGCTTGACAAGATCCAAACCTAATGCAGACAGACTCGATCAATAGTCTATCCCGAGCAAACACTTACTCATCAGAAGTTTATTGATGCAGAGGGCGTTTTCCATTGTTTTAAAGTCGCATGGAGCAGTGAAGTATGTGACAGGGACGGGTTTTACTGTACATGCACTACACATCATGACATTCAGTTTGAGTCCCAGAAAATCGATGGCGTCCACACTGAAACGATCCGACACTGTCTCTCCGCATCTGGTGTCATTGGTCATGCGTGGCTAATGGATTGAGCGTGTTGTGATGACATACAATTTAGTAGATTGACAAGACGGTCCATTCAAGCATAAAAACTTTAGTACGCACATACGGTTGGCAGTGTTTTTATCTATATGTGCACATGGTAACTTTCACATGATATGCCCTGCTAATGCAGCCATGGGTACTTTTGAGCCCGGAGCATTTCTTGGTAACACTTTACTTGAAGCCTTTTTATATAATGTATTATAAACATATTTTTAATGCATTAATTGAGCATTGTAATGCACCTTATAATGCATTGTATGATCCCATGAATAATTGTAACCACAGGTATAATGCATCATAATACTGATCTATTCATTGTTACACCTTTAGAAAGTATAACGCATTCAAACACATGACAAACAACCAGATGTAACAAGGAATCTGCAGATATTATAATTCATTTTGACTTTATGAGAAGATATAATGCATTATACTGTACATAAAGGCTTCAAGTAAAATGTTACTCATTTATTTTGTAGTATAATTATAGTGGCAAACCATTCACTATATATGGGGTCTAACCCACTAGAGCACCACACCAGTTTTGCTTGGCCCAACTGGATTAAAGGAATAGTTCACCAAAAATTTGCTGACAATGTACTCAGCCTCAGGCTACTTAAGATGTAGATGAGTTTGTTTCTTCACGGGAACAGATTTAGACATTTGTATAATTTAATCGCTTGCTCTCCAATGGATCCTCTGCAGTGAATCAGAATGAGAGTCCAAACAGCTGATAAAAACATCACAATAATCCACAAGTAATTCACACCACTCCAGTCCATCAGTTAAAGGGGACATCGGATGCAAAATTTGCATATAAATGTGTCTTAGCAGTGTTTGGACACAACCACCCTACAATGATAAGAATCCATTCACTCCTTTTTTTTTTAAATCCCCAAAAAACCTAAACAGTCTCAATTATCAAGCCGTTTTGATTTTCTGAGCATTATGACGTCATACTGCGCAGGCCCCGCCCACGGCCGCTGACGGACTCCAGTATTAGCATTTTTCCACCCTCAGCCAGCTGTCCGCTATTTTCTCCACGCTCACGCAGCTGTAGCGACAGCAATGTCTCATAAGCAATGCCAGGGCCTGTATTCTTAAAGCTTCTAAGAATCCTCTCAGAAAGCTCCTAATTTAGCTTAAAAAAAATCTAACTAGGAATCTTAGCTTAAAGCTGCAGTCCGTAACTTTTTTTTGGTTAAAAATGATCCGAAATCAATATTTGAGCAAGTACATAACCAGCCAGTGTTCGAAACTATCGCCTTACTTTAGCCCGATTCACAACGTTTAGCTTATAATAATGTTTTCTAATTCGAGTGGTATCACTCACTGGAATATAATTTTATTTTATTCACATGTGTTTCATAAACACATAATCCTTTCTGGATTACAATCTGCCATCAAAATGATGCATTTAATTATTCCAACTGCAGTGAGAAAAGGCATTAAACGATAGGCCACCTGCAGGATCCTCATATGCGACAGCCTAGTAGCTGGGACAACTTCTTTATGTTTACAGACATGACGTAATGGCTGCTGTGAGAAAAGGCTATAAACGATCAGCCACCTGCAGGTCACCTGCACCTGTAGGTTTTCGCGGGAAATTCGAGCATGCCGCTGCATCATTACGTCATGTCTGTAAACATAAAGAAGTTGTCCCAGCTACTAGGCTATCGCATGTGAGGATCCTGCAGGTGGCTGATCGTTTATAGCCTTTTCTCACAGCAGAAATCTACATGCTAATACACACATAGTCACGCAATGCTGATGTTGTTAACATTAATAATTTGAGAATAAAGCATAACAATAATAATAATTTGCACGGTTTGATGTGATATGAGCTAACCGATCTTTAGATTTAATCACCATTGGTAGCGAGATTTATGGTAATGCTTTTTTTCCTCAGTTGGTCAGAACAAACGTGGCAGACTTGTTACTTGTTCAGATGGCAATATACGGCGAAAATTCTTATTTGGGTCATATATTCCAAGATGTAGGCTAGAATCTGTGATTGTGAAGTACAGTAAATATCCACACCGGTGCGGTGACTGACTGCCACACATACAGAACATTAGATTCATCCACGCAGCAGCCGTGCCGCCGCACAACCCACGCAAGCTAGATAATTCTGCACACAGCTGCAATTCTATGTTTTCAAACAGAGATGATGACAAAGAGGCAAAACTTACATACTGCAGCTTTAAGAGGGATTCAGGACCAATCTGAGAGCAACTCTGAGCGAGGAAAAGACAAAAACTTTCATCTTAGTGAGGAGGCGGGGCCGACCCCGTTGCTACATCTGACACAGTCTTTTGAAGACTGTGATTGGCTGGTTTTTCAAAGGGAAAAAGAGAGAGTGCTTTAGTGTTTATTATAAGCCTTCACTTTGAAATTACAGGCATTCTATAACCGAACTCACATTTTCAGGACTCGCAACCGCATTCTCAGAAAGCACGCGCTGTATGAACTGGACAACTAGTGCGAGAGAGCCGCTCATGTGTGGATTCACTTTGGGCACAGCGACGGAGAAATGAGCCGTGTGTCATCTGAAGGTTTTTAGATCCAGTCACTGTTCTCCACCGGAGTAGTTTCCGTCAGTTTTGTTCTGTGCGTCACAGTACGTGCGTGACTCAAATGCAGTGTCATGCGCGAGACGCAGAAAAGGATGCGAGTGCATATATGGGCTTGACTGTCGTTGCACGTTCATACAGACAGTATTCGAGACGCTAATGTAAGCTGCTGTTTGAACGGGACATTTCGAGACTAAGGAAATGCGGTTGTCAATCCCTAAAAAAACTGACCGTGTGAACGTGGCCATAATTAATGTAGTGATTACTTTCTGGCGCTATGGCATTTTTAAACTGTGTCTGAGATGTTAGCGTGTCTCTAATAATATCGGTCACAAACATGATCACTGCACGATCTAATGTTATATAGCTATATATATATATATATATATATATATATATATATATATATTAGATGTTGTTGTGTCTCTAATAAGACCGGTCACAAACATGATGCCTGTTGTACGATCTAATCTAGTGTCTAATTAAGCAACACATTTCTTCTCCCTCTCCGTCTTTCGGCTATTTTCTCCTCTGCTAAAGAAACTCTTAAGCCTCTTAAAAGTCCTCCTCTCTACTCCTAACACTTTTGGACCTTAAGAGCTCTTTTAAGGGTTAAGATGCTTTGTGAATCACTTTTATCTTTACTAGGATCTTCTCTTTCATTTTAAGGGGAAACGCCCACTTTTCTACGAATTTTCTTTGAATTTTGTCACTAGGACAACTCTTTGCTCTGAGAATTTTCATGAATATGAGTCCAGGTGTTTTGTAGTTGGATGTGAACATAAGAGTCTTCATTTTCTCCCGACATCAGAGCCACTGAGGACGCAGTGGATTAGTTTTATTTTTGATGGTAACACACCACCGAATACACACAAAACGGAAGAGAGGGGCGGGGTGAGCAGTAGCTCATTATCATTTACGACCCATTAAATCCTAACTACTGTGTCTAAAGAGCTTACACATACTGGTGGATTAACCATTACAGAAACATAAAAAAATATTTGGTAATCT
>NW_015555870.1:86383-88799 GCF_001515605.1 Sinocyclocheilus anshuiensis
AACATGCACCGAAACGGCTCGCTTTGAACAGAGCTGTTTTTGACATGGTAAAAAGGGTGTTGTTTTACGCGACCATTGATGAATTTTAACCAAAGTATGTTACAGACATTTCATGAAGACCCTCAAGAATCATACCAACTTGTGGAAAATGAGCATCCGATGTCCCTTTTAAGGTCTTGTGAAGTGAAATGCTGCATGTTTGTAAGAAACAAATCCATCAAGACATTTTTTACTTCAAACCGTTGCCTCTGGCGTAAATATGAGTCCTCTATCCATAATAATGCTTCCTCCAGTGAAAAAGTCATTTTGACTGAATCAGGAGAGAATTATTTAATCATTATTGTGGTGTTTTTATCAGCTGTTTGGACTCTCATTCTGACGGCACCCATTCGCTCAGTGATTCCACTGAAAGGGTTCCACCTGTTCAGACAATCACAGCAACATCAAGTGGCAAGAACCGAGGGATGTGTTTCTCTCTCTTCCTCATTTGCTAGCACGACACCAAGGAATCCCAAAACATTTTGTTGAACGGTGCTGTAATGCTTGATTGCAACTGTTTGTAAGTGTGTGTGTGTCGAATCTTCTAGCTGTTAATTTCAGTTCATCCAAAAAGGAAAATTCATCATTTACACACCTTCATGTCACTGCAAACCTGAACACAAAAGGGCATGTTGAACAGACTGTTTACGCTGCTCTTTTTCAGCTAGGATATATTTCCTTTTGTGTTCTAAAAAAGAAAGTCAAACAGGTTTAGAATGACATAATAGTGAGCAGAGATTCAATTTTGAATAGACTATCAATGTTTGAACTACGGTTCAAAAGTTTGGAGTTAATAAGATTATGTATGTAAGTATTTATGAATTAATTAAATATTTTTTATTTAGCAAGGATGCATTAATTGACCAAAAGGGTCAGCTGAAAAATGTCATGGGTTCCACAAAAATAACTTTAACTTTACAAATCATTTTAAAATGTAATAAATAAATAATTCAATTTTTACACTGCAAAAAAACAAATTTGAAAAAAATTTCAATCTGTATTTTAATTTTTTTTTATATCTAAACACCCTTAAAACATGTACTTCGGAACAACAGACATTAAACTTTTAGATAATAGTTTTTGTTATTTTGTTTTAAAAATAAATTACCGATACCAAAATTTACTAAGGTATACTATTAAAAATTAAATTAAAAAAATATTTTTTACAAATTAAAATATCTTTGTTAAATATATAGTCTCTTAAAACAAGTCTAATGCCATTTTAACTTAAGTAAACTGATCTTGTTCGAAGGATGCTCACATAGTTTTACTGACACACAAGAGAGTAATGCATTAGAATTGACTAACGAGAGATGAGTGATCGGAGAAACAGCAGCATTAGGACTGAGAGAGGAGAAAGAAGACACAATACGACAGCAGCTGAGTATGAATCAAGAGGACAGTAGTGCTGTATTACTGGAGCATTGTGGAGGAGCAGCTGACATGTACACACGGATCACTAGAGCAACACAAATGTGCTACTGAATGGATAAAAAGGTTAGTAAGGGGGGAGAAAGCAGGAACAGTTTCAGTAAAAGCACTATTAAGAAAAGTAGAGGTGATGCTATACAAGTGTACCGACTACAGGACATCATAGAGCCAAATAACTGATCACAGGTCAGCTCTCAGGTATGTGTCACAGACAGCAAAGGGTGGAAAAGGAAGGCTGAGAGCTCAAAGTACGCTGGAAGAGTTGTCTTGTACTCACTGAGCTGGCTGAGGCTTTGTGTCTTCTTTAGGAGGTTCCCTAAAAAGACATGTTCAACAGCTCAGCACACACACAGGGCAAAACAAGAGACTAAATCAAACACTGATGAAGCAGAAACAAATGAAAGCATGGCATAATTAAGTCAGAAAACTAAAATAATAAATAAATAAATATTAAGGCTGCCAAATTAATGTCAACATATTAAATATTTATTATTATTATATTAATAACATTACATTTCATGCAATAAATGCTATTTATTGTCA
The DNA here is from genome assembly GCF_001515605.1 of Sinocyclocheilus anshuiensis. Taxonomy (NCBI): domain Eukaryota; kingdom Metazoa; phylum Chordata; class Actinopteri; order Cypriniformes; family Cyprinidae; genus Sinocyclocheilus; species Sinocyclocheilus anshuiensis. The sequence continues at coordinate 88,397 of NW_015555870.1, forward strand.
TTTTAGCATGATTTGAAAGACCTTTAAAGGGATAGTTCCCCCAGAAATGAAAATTAGCCCATGATTTACTCCCCCTCAAGCCATCCTAGGTGTATATGACTTTCTTCTTTCAGACGAATCCAATATATTATTATATTAATAACATTACATTTCATGCAATAAATGCTATTTATTGTCATTTTAGCATGATTTGAAAGACCCTTAAAGGGATAGTTCCCCCAGAAATGAAAATTAGCCCATGATTTACTCCCCTCAAGCCATGCTAGGTGTATATGACTTTCTTCTTTCAGACGAATCCAATCTGAGTTATATAAAAAAATGTCCTGGCTCTTTCAAGCTTCATAATGGCTTTGAATTGGTATTTCTGTTCAACAGTCCAAAATAAGTCCAGTAAAGTGAATCC
>NW_015555870.1:88843-98914 GCF_001515605.1 Sinocyclocheilus anshuiensis
AAATTACCCCATGATTTACTCACCCTCAAGCCATCCTAGGTGTATATGACTTTCGTCTTTCAGACGAATACAATCAGGGTTATTTTAAAAAATGTCCTGGCCCTTGCAAGCTTTATAATGGCAGTGAATGGGTGTTGAGATTTTGAAGCCCAAAAAAGTGCATCCATCCAGCACTTTGCCTCACATGGCTCCAGGGGGGTGAATAAAGGCCTAAGAAAAATCCATATTTAAACCTTTATAAACAGTAATCTCTAGCTTCCGCTAACCGTCGCTCATGCATTCACAAGAGAGTGGCGTTTCAGTGGATGATGTAGGACGGAGGAGAGAGCAAAACACTGGTCACTGATTAAAAGTACAAAATGAGGATTTGTAAAGGAAAATGTCGGAGGATTTCGATATAAGCCAAGAGGAGACTGGTTTTCCTTTGCTGTTAACAAAACTTGGTTCTCGCGAGACTAGCATATTCTATGCTAGTATATGTCCTACGCCATCCGCTAGAATGCCACTCTTTTCTGAATGTGCTTACAAATGTTAAGCTAGAAGCTAGATATTACAGTTTATAAAATTTTAAATATGGATATGTTTCTTACACAAACGCATTGATTCACTCTAGGAGGCCTTTATTAACCCCCAGAGCCATGTGGAGGACTTTTTATGATGGATGGATGCACTTTTTTGGACTTCTATTAGACTCAACAGCCATTCACTGCCATTATAAAGCTCGGAAGAGCCAGGTATTGTGTGTAATATGCTATAATATTAATCTTTAATCTTAAAACCTTCTGTGTAGAATACCACTAATGTTAATTAGCAAACCACACCTGACCTAAATATACTGTACAATTAACACATCGCTGAGAACTCAAATTTACCAACATCGTTATAACTTGAGATCCACAGATCTCCACACCCACAATGCTCAGCAAACAGTAGCACACTTCCATACTGTTCTCAACAGTTCTGCAGCATACAGTATGCACACCGTACGCAATATTATGCGTACTTATACATAAGATTATTATTATATTAATATCTCTTTGGGTTTGAGACTGTAGTCTTTGCAACTTTAGGGATCTTATCTATTCACGAACAGCTTGTAACACTCCAAAGAGAAAGGAAAACTTGAAATCATGTGTGTGTGTGTGTGTACGACATTATGTGCACCGATATATTAGTGTTTACTTCAGCTTGTGATAAACTTTGATTCATCATGTGACTTTCTCATTACCAGCTGTATTTTTATAGTGGTTGTCAGTATATTATAAAGGTACAACCTTCTAAAAAAGATTTTAGTAGGTTGGAAAATTAACTTTATATCAGTTAATTAAATATACATTCTTTTCATGTAAATTTAAATTCAATTCGTAAAACCTAAAATGTTGCTATACCATATTTTTTTACGGCAAAGTTCCGGCAACCACAGCTGACATTTTTTCACCATAAATTTCAATGATTTTTTTTTATTCATTTGTTTTATTATTATTATTTGTCCAGACTTACATAAGTTAAAGATATTTTACAGATAACTGGATTAAAAAAAAATAAATTAGACTATATCTGGATCTACATCTAATGTAGAATAGTAACATTTTAATTCTTTAATGTTGCATTTTTAATATAGTATATTTAATAGTAAACCATGTACAAGGCTATACTATAATCACATGCAACTGAAAAAAATGCAATTACTGTACTGTTGTTGTATACACTAGTCTGAGTGAAAAGTAGTATACAGTACTTATATAGCAACATTTTTAAGGCTGAGCCAATGAGCATAGGTTACTATAAGTGTTAATCCTGTTACACAACGTCTTCACACAGCGGACCTGGCATAAGTCTCAACTTGAAATTGAGGTCTCATAAAAGCTCATTGACAGAGATGTGTTTACAGCATACCAGGGGAAAAAATTAAATTCCCGGACTGTCATATGGAAATAGTTTATGGTCAAAGAGCAGTCCAGTCCTGTGTGGTGTGCAGTGGAAACCCCTGTGTACAGTAGGTTTGTCCAGCTAAACACTGTGTCTCTCTGAACACGTAAGAGATTACAAACTGTGATCAGCCAATCAGCACCAGCGCTTCTAAATGCCCGACACTGAGTCCTAATGCAGCTCAGACGCAGAGATCAAGTGCACTTACACCACTGTAGCACTACTCCAGCTGCTTCTTCAATATGCAATATTTATTTGTGTACAGTATGTGCGCTCTGCATGCAGGGAATACCTGCATGATGCAGTATGTACAGTACAGTTTTTCAAACTAGTATGCAGTACACAGCAAATACCGCCCAGTATGCAGTAAAGCAGCACACGAGTGTTGCATTTAGGGCCTTTGCACATCTTCTGTCCTCATTAGATCAGCAGTGTTCAGCTCATTCAGATATTATGGAGATATTGAGAGTGTGATCCAGATATTCTGAGCATCGTGAGGAGGGGAATTTTAGCATGACTTTTAATATAAAGCCAGTTTGGATGCAGAATGGTTCTCCAAAATGCCCAGTTATTCAGGTTACACTTTTATATTATTTCGATAGTCCACTTTAGACTTTCTACTAACTACATGTCAACTAACTCTTGTTAGAGTACTGGTAGACTGTTAGGGTTAGTAGAATAAGTACTTGCACAGTTACTTATAGTCAGCTGAATGTCTGTTGTCTATCAAAATAAACAGATATCAAGCAGACAGTCTTCTAATACTCTAATGACTGCTAGTTGACATGTTTCAAAGATACTTGTAGTTAGTCGAATATCTAAAGTGGATTATCAAAATAAAGTGTTACCATTATTAACCCTGTGTGGCATGCAATATGATATCAATGAGGAAAAAGATATTTGTGATGTTTTTTCTTGCTTAAAATCGGACACTGTTACAGTATCAATAAACATTTTCATAATTTTAAAATTGATGTATTTATTAAACGTTTGTTGCCTCAAGGCAACATTGTAACACAATGGACAAATTTAAACATTTTACATTTTCATGCAGAAAAAAGAAATATATTATTAAAAAAAAATAATAATAATATATATATATATAGGGTGATAACAGGTATATATCAGGGTGATGCCAACTTCAGGTGTTACCATGTTGTGTTATAATGTTTGAATGGAGTGTGAATAGAATATGCCTTGTGGCTTTACTCTGATGTTTGTCAAGTGACGGACCATTTAAAGCAAAAGTAGCCGACTGTACAGTAGATGAAACTGCAAATCACAGCACAACTGAATATAACAATATAAAAACACAGCCTTTATTATTCATACATTTATTACATAATATAAAAAATAATAAACTCACAAATTTCCATTAAATATGTTAAGCAAATTCATGAAGTAGCTAAGTGTATCTGACCAGGCAGCCAATCACAGAGCAGCTGAATGACTGAACAATCAATGACATCACTGCACAAGAGGCACAACGTTCCCTAATTCTTAAACGCTGCACTCACTCGGTGTGCTGTCTAGAGGAATACCCAAAGGCCTATCTCTCTTAAATCTGTCTTTGTGTGTTACGTCACTTTAAGACGCAATTAAGAAGACATGCAGTCCATTCAAACTTCAGCTCAGATGTGCAAAGAAGCCAATCCAGACTCTGAATTTAAAGCTGAACGCACATAGATACAGCAATGTGTTTTTATGCAGACAAGTTTATTTGTCATTTAACAGACGGGTTTTTCCAAAGCAAATTACGGTGTGCTAATTGCCGGGACTGTCCCGCTGGAGCATGCAGGGGTTAAGTGTCTGACCCAATGGCACAGCGGTGACAGGCGTTTCGCAGTAATTCATTTCAAAAGTGACTCTTCCTGACGCTAGGGGTGTGCGATACTGACAAAAAATAATATCTCGATATTTTCCTGGATTTTATCGATAACGATAATTAGACGATATTTTGCTGAGTGTGTTATTGTGCTGGTATCTTAAGGACTACCGTGGACAGCTGACTCCTAAAGTTTTTTATATTCTTCATATTCTGTGTGGTGGTCCGTTCACTCTGATAGAAATGAATCTTTTCCAATAAGTTTCAACTGATTTTTATCTTTTATGGGCATTTTTACCTATATAAAGCCATTTTTTCTAAAAGTGTGCATTATCTTTTGAGTCCAATTCTTACATTTAATCAGTGAATTAGAATATTAAGACATTTGGGCTGTTACCAAGCAAATGAAATCAGTATCAATAAAATTCTTTGCAACTCAGAGGAAACACAGAAGCTGCATCTGAAGTGGCATTTAGATACATTTACACACTACTGTTTAGTGCAGAACATGCATGCATTTAACCTGCAATTACAAATGCATAAACAATGTTTTGATATATTAAACAAAATGTTGAATACTGATATTTGAAATTATTTAAATAAAGATACTTTGAATGTGAAATTAAAACCGCCAGTAGGTGGCAGCAAGTCACTGTTAATAAGTGAGTCATTGCGATTGAACCGAATCATTTAAACGGTTGATTCATTCAGATGTTGCTCAGAGACGCAAAACAGTGCTGTGGCTGTGTTTGGAATTATTTTTGTTGTCGAAATAGCGCAAAAACAGGCAATATGGTGTCTATAACATAAGTCTCTTAATTAACTTCTTGTTTTTTGAACTGTTGTAAAAAATCAATATTACGTTTGTAATCATTTGGAGAAAAAAACAGCACTCTTTGTGCGATATTGATTAACTATATGAGATTATATAAATATATACATTTTCTGTCCCCCATATCTTGAATTTTGTGATCATTCTAAATGTATTTTAATTGAATCATGCAGTGACAGAACGCACTCTAGGTGCGCACGCGCACTAGTCTAGACTTCACGTAATGTGTGCGTGCACTCTGTAGGGGTGCTTTGAATGGTTTTTGCAAAATACTCGATAATGTCAAATTGCACATCGTTAAAACAAAAATTACGATATTATTGCAGACGATATATATCGCACACCCCTACCTGACGCCAAGCAACAGTTACATTACCAGACCAGAGCCTGAACCAAACCACAGCAGTTATCTGACATAACAGGCTCAATCCCAGCACAGATGAAGAAGTGTGCATCACATTTTGTTGTGTGAAGTTTGCATAGTAGTTTGCATCGTGCTCTGCGAATTCTACTGAACCGTGAGCAGCAAATACTTGCAGACATATACAGTATGTGCCATAATGCTAGATGCTTACACTGAAAAGAAATTGGTGTAGGATTTACTGTGAAACAGTCATCACTCAGAAATTGCTAGTAGACTCTAAATAAACTGTAAAAATATAGCACAATGGTCTGTATACATTTAAAGGAATTTTCTGTATTTTTTTTTTTTTTACCTGTATTTTGAAATTTACACCGCATCAATTGCATTGCGGAAATGTCCGTAAAATTAATTGATAATATCCCAGTAATGAGCTGCCAGTACTTTTTTTTTATTTTACAGTTTTTTTTCTTACAGTGTAAGTTTCACGAATAGCTACAAAGAAACTGCAAATAATGCAGTTGAACTTCGAAAAATTATGAATTAAATTAATTGTAATTGTAATAAATTAAACTTTAAAAAATCTATTTTTTTTTTACATTGTAGTAAACTAGAAGTGAGTAGTCTCATCAAATAAATTACTTGTTTTTAATTGCTTTATTTTTTTTAATTATTAACTCATATTCTTTCTGCTTACATTGTAGTAAACTAGAAGTGAGTAGTCTCATAAAATAAATTACTTGTTTTTAATTGCTTTATTTTTTTTAATTATTAACTCATATTCTTTCTGCATTTTTTATTACCCTTGTGAAAACAAGTTCACTTTAGCACACCTTTTAAAAAATCACTTATTAGAGAAATATTATACTTTAAAAGAATATCCTGAAGTGTGAACTCAATGTAATGTTTTCAGACACTTAACTGCATGTTAACCGTAATTAAATGAAGATTTATTATAGTTTACATTTATGTTACATGATGAGTGATTTATTTATTTATTTCATTTTTTTGACAGACTTAGGATATTTCTATGTAATTTCAAAAGCTGGCAAGTCGGGATGGTCAAACAAGCAAAGTTTTGAAAGAGCCGCTTGTTCATACTCAAGGCAACCTATGAATAGCTTATAGCTGACTCTGCACAATAAACTGGAATATGAGAAAGAATCTCTAAAATAACATCTGTTGTCAGCAAGGGATGAGAGTTTTTCCAGCATCAGAGGTTTATCAGACCACAACACTGTTTCGTTCTCTATCTGAGCACAAACCCAGCAGACACGTCTTAAAGCAGAGTGTGTGTGAGACTTCAGCACTACTATTATGAAAACAGACAAACAGAGACGAAGATACAAACTCTAACATATTGCAGTGGGTCTGCACTTACTTGATTAATACTTAACCGGCACTTGACTGACTTAGCAAAAACTCTCAAATCTTCGTAAGAAGCCTCTTTTTTCCATAGATCATCACTCTGAGCACTCAGGAGTGAGTGAGTGCACAAGATATGGACGTAGTATATCTTCTAGAAAGCACCATGGTGCCTCCTCAGATGACCATTTGTGCACTGCTTTTTTAGCACGCTCTGCCAAAATACATTTCAGCATCAGCCACTGATATTAGGGATGTGCAAAACTACATTCAAAATGGCAGGGGTCTCAAGACAAGTTTTTAAAAGTTTAACTGTTGTAACTTTAATTTCCTATATTTACACATGCACTGGCTAAAGATGTTAATCTGAATGTATACAATATTTTTTTGTCTAAAACGAGTTCACATTTAAAGTGAAAGTTCACCGGTAGCCATTGACTTCCATATTATTGCTTCCATACTATGGAAGTCAATGGCTACCAGCAACTGTTTGTTTACCAACATTCTTCAAAATGTCTTTTTTCGTGCTCAACCAGAAGAAAGAAACTCATACAGGTATGAGACAACATGCGGGTGAGTAAATGATGACAGAATTTTCATTTTTGAGTGAACTATCCCTTTAAGATGGGTGTCTCAATGTGTTTTAAATCCAAATGCTATAAATTCAAGCTTGATTTGAACTTGAAGTAAGATCAACTTTGGAAACTAGACTAGAAAGCTCTTCTAAAATATGTTTCTTGGATGTTAAGAACGTATGAAACTTAATTGCACATTTGTGCACTGCAGGTGAACTGCACAGACTACTAATTAATAGCACAGAGATCAGATTAAGACACAGTATCCAACCCAGATCAGAGAGATTGACATCTGACCAACTGACTGTGAGATCTCCAGTGGCACAGGCCTTACAAAACTGTGTCAGTCAAACAAGATCATGTCAGGTGCTGATACAGTCGTAGACAGAGATTAAGTTCATTTAAAGGAACTTTAAATACAGTCTCTCCCACGGAATAAAACATAATGTTTTCACAACATCAATGATTTCTCATGCATTTTATTGAGAGATGTGTGCTGTTACATTTTTTACATCACTGTTACATGATTATATATATATATATATATATATATATATATATATATAAAAAAAATTAAGATGTCCTTGGTTCAGTGTACTTATACACTGAAGTACTAAGTGACATTAATTAACTACATACTTGCTATATGGTTAGGCTTAGGATGAGGGTTACATTTTAGGTTAGTTGCATGTAATTAGGCATAATTTATTGTTATTACTATAGTAAGTGCATGTAACAAGGACACTGTAAAATAAAGTGTTACCAAAATATCTAACTTAAAGCATAAACAATAGTACTAATGATATTAGCACCATTAAGAGAGAAATCATGGTAACACTTTATTTTACAGTCCTGTTCCACATGTACATACTATGTACTTATTATTGTAATTGCAATTACTGGGCAATAACTAGGTACTAACCCTGAACCTAACCTTTACCCATGTAGTTAAATTATCCAGTACTTTCTTAGATAAGTAGGCCTACACTGTAATTACATGTAAGTGCAAATACTGTAAAATAAACTGAAATCACATACTAATACAACAGCTTGTTGTATTCCTCACTTGATAAAGGTGTCTGCTAATAAATGAATGTAAATAATATAGCAGTTACTCATGTGGACTATTTGGAAAATCTCACTTAAGTTTGAAATGTGTCCAAAATGCACAAAAAGCTTTCAAAAACGTACTGTTTTCACATCATGCACCTGCTCAGAAGTTACTTTGCTGTGTTTGAGTCTGGCAGTAAACGCATTGATTTTTAAACTATCAATGTCCTGTTATACTTTCAACACAAGAACAGTGTGAACAGATCGTTTGGGGTGGAAGTGAAAATCTCAAACATATGCACACATACTGTTCAAAAGTTTGGGTTGGCAAGATTTTGTAATGATTAAAAAAAAGTCTCTTATGCTCACCATTTGATCAAAAATACAGTAAAACAGTAATATTGTGAAATATTATTACAGCTTCAAACAACTGTTTTCCATTTGAATTTATGTTAAAATGTAATTTCTTCTTGTGATCAAAGCTGAATTTTCAGCATCATTACTCCAGTCTTCAGTGTCACATGATCCTTCAGAAATCAGTATAATATGCAGATTTGCTGCTCAATAAATATTTCTGATTATTATCAATGTTAAAAACACGTTGTGCTGCTTAATATTTGTGTGGAAACCATTATACACTTTTTCAGGATCCTTTGGTGAATTAAGTTCAAAAGAACTGCATTTATTTAAAATAAAAACCTTTTGTAACTTTATAAATGTATTTACTGTCACTTTTATACAATGTAATGCATCCTTGCTGAATAGAATTTCTAAAAAAAACAGTGGCACAGTACTGTCACAATGAACAAATAACTAAACTGAATTTCAAGTTACGATTTCAGCAATAACCCAGACATGCTGGCATAATGCAGAATGTTGAGCAATCAGTGATATGGCTTATCAGAAACATGAACTTTGAATAACCAGTCTGATCTGCCAAAACAAAAGCATGATAAACACAGTTTTGAGACATCAAATCACATCAGTATCCCAACAGTACACTTTAGAAGTGTGACAGTCAAGACTGCAGCATGCACATCCACTGAATATCAAGTCATAATACAGGAAAAGTTTCGGTTTGTTAGTTCATAAGAGAATAGTCTCAGTTCTCTATCAACAAACAGGCACGTGGCAGAAGTGTAGCGCAGCTGAAGCTCACGCTGTTTGGCAGTGATGCTGGTCAGGTGGCCTACAAACAGACTGGCACAGCACTGGAGGTTCACTGGGTTCAATCCAGCCTCGGAACGTAGAGCCAACTGGGCCACTCCAGCAAATAATATGCCTGCTCGCTCTAAACACAGAGCCCACTGCATCTGAGAGCAAATATTAATGGCAAGAAGCAGAATCAGAGCACAAGACTGCTAGATAAACAGATGCTAAATTATGCGATAGTTGAAATAAATATTTAAAAATCTTTCCAGTGCCTTGAGCAATAAAACCATCAATTCTCAGCATTCAGTTTGTCTCTAGTATATAAAAAAGCTAAATCTAGTGTGTAGCACTGATTATATATAGAAACACCAGATGACTGTAACACAGAGGACTCCAGGTTATGAGTAGTTCATGATCATGTGACTCTTTGAACAAACGCTCAGATGTTCTTGATTCCTTTGAAGCACAAGATGATCTTTTGAATCTTTCTCAAATCATGCTGGAAAACAGGATTAGCAGGTTTCATACAAACTTGCGGAGCTCATGCAGATCAAATGCTGCATTAAAACAAAACAGGGATATTTTCCAATTCATGCTTATTTTTTCACGCTGTTAATATAATATGTACTGGAATTTGTATTAAGCTACAAAAACAATAGCATTTTGACTCAACAAGTGCAAATAAATTTGACTTTTTGACCAATATAGTCAAAAATACAATTACTTACATTTGATTAGTAACCTAGAAATAATACAGAATCTTCTGTTTCATGCCATAAAAAAAAATCTGATATATATAAACCTAACCCTAACCCATGTAGTTACCTTATATTATCCAGTACTTTCTTAGTTAAGTACAGGTAAGTGAACGTACTGTAAAATAAAGTGCAACCATAATTTCTATTAAACTACTATATATATATATATATATATATATATATATATATAAACATATAAAATACACAATATATATATATATATA
>NW_015555870.1:99086-102928 GCF_001515605.1 Sinocyclocheilus anshuiensis
TTACACAAGATTTACAGTTTCAGTGCTGTTTCAGACAGAATTGGAGGAAGTATAGCATGTCACTCTGCAGGACACTGCTTTCACTGCTTGATATCATGTCAGCTATCTCTGTACACACAAGAAAATCAGTTGCACCGTTGCAATTAACAATGCATGTCAAGCAAACACGAGCACACACACACACAGAAAGGCTGAGCTTTCCATCAGCAGCACACACGGCGCTCATGCGTGCATGGAGTCAGAGAAAACACAACACACATCCGCACCGCGAGTACTGGACAGCGCCGTGGTGCTGAAAACACCGCGCCACGGCAACCGCAATCGCGCAAATGCATGCGTCGCGTTGATGTTTAACGTCTGACCTATCCGACACAGCACGCATTAAAACGTGTAGTAATATCTGATGGGATTTTTAGCGAAGATGGCGCCCACAGCTAACCCAACCCACCAGAGCCGCACAGAATGAGCACAAGCGAGGCGAAATACTACATCCGCACGCGGCACGAGCGACGCAAAGCCGCCAGGCGCGTGACATTGACCCCTCTGACGGTTAACCCGAGCGTTTTGTCCGAGCTCGTGTCAACAACAGCCTAATATTGACAGTCTACGTAAGCAGACGTATTACATTTCAGGAGACAGTCGTGCTGAACATGACTGGGAGCCCGCAAAGAGCCCTCCTCGGCCCCTATTAAGGGTACTGAACACAACCAGCTGGCTTACTTCAGCATGGACTGCTCTTTCTCCTCCTCTTTCTTCTGTCGCTCCATGACCGAGAGGATGATCTTCCTCTCCTCCTCGGTGAGGTGGCTCAGGTCCGGCGGAGCGGGAGCCGCAGGGGACGCGGCCGGGGCCCCCCGAGCTGACATTCTCAGGTGTAGATGCTGCTGAAAGAGCGATAAATTAACATTAAGTACATCTGCAGAGACCCCATGCAGCCTACACATGTGCTCTTGCTATATAATGTTTGTGTTTATGGGATGCATAACTGTATTGATCTCATCTAAATGGCACTGTGATGCTGAAGAGAGCAGACAACTGATGGTTTTATAATAACACATTAGCGCATCTCTAACACCTTCACACCCTGCCGGTGTATGTGCATGGAAGATTCAGTGGTACATTATTGGCTATAATCAATATAACCCAGTGACAGCATGGGAAACGCGTGTGCAAATGTAGTTTGTCACGCTGGCTCATAAAAACAAGCATCTTCCGAGAATAAGGTGTGAGAAAGCCCTCTGGCTTCTCGCGTTTCCGGGAGCCGAGGGCATCCCAAGCATGCCCGTCGAGTGTGTGTGGCGATGAAACGGGCGCTTGCCTTTTATTTGGAAATCATGGTGAGTGCAGTCTATCCCATGGCTGCTGCCGCTTACGGAGAGCTCTCGCGCATCGTCCAATGGTAGGGCGCGCGATCCCTTATTGCGGTAATCGCTTCCTCGCGATTCCCTCCTGGTTGCCGCCGCTGCTGCTGCTAAGATTTCTTCAATGCACAAAAAATGGATGCGGTAGGGGAAACGGTCCGATAGGAGAGCGAGGCGGAGCGACGGTCTTACGTAGGACAAAGATCAGATGGTCCGGGTGCGCTACTGCGCGGGCGGGGGCGGCGGAAGTGCCATTCATTGACATGAACTGGAGCTGCGATGAACGCTATGGTGACAATCCAGCAACCAGATTTTTTTTTTCTGGCTTATAATTTTTTTAAATGGTTTATGTCACAGACTGTTGTGCATTAAATCTCTGTCTATTAGTTTAAATTCTTTTTTTTCCCCTCCTCAGACCTCTTTAAGAAGTATGTTACCTAACTTAATGCCATTGCCATCAAATCATCCACGTTAGGAAGAGCATTATGAAACTAAAAGGCATAACCCAAAACTAAGTATTAATTGAGTGGCAGATTATAAATTAAATGTTTAAGTAATATATTTTAGCTTTCGTTCAATTTGGACATCATTGCACGTTAGGTAGGCCTACATCAATCAAATTTACACTAGGGTTCAGAAGTTTGGGGTCAGTAAGTGTTTTTTGATTCAGCAAGAACTAATTACATTTCTCAAAAGTAACAGTGAATGCGTTTAAAATGATAAAAGATTTCAAATTCAAATAAATGCATTTTTTTTTATTGAAGAATCCTGAAAAAAAAAAAAAGTATCACGAAGCAGCACAACTGTTTTCGGCATTGATTGATTGATTGATTATTAGAAAATCAGCATATTATACTGATTTCTGAAGGATCATGCAACACTGAAGACATGGAGTTATGAAAATTCAGCTTTGATCACAGCAATAAATTACATTTGAAAATATATTCACATAGAAAATAGCTATTTTAAATTGTAATAATAATTCACTATGCTCACTGAACAAAGAAAACAAGGAATAATGCAATCATATTATGCAATGCAAGTTTAATGATTTCATGATGATGAATACTGTGTTAGTGACTTGTCTGTGTCGTTCATTTCTTTACCACCAGATACAATCATCAATAATCACTGACAATCGTTTCTAATACCATATAACATGTATTTTTATTGTGGGCAAACTGCCTTTCAATTTATACAATTTTATGTAATACTAGACTTAAATGTCTGTCATCTTTGGAGCAGGTGTGATGTTATGTATGAAACATCTACATCCTCGTATGTGTATATAATATATAATATACCTGGCAATAAAGCTCATTCTGATTCTGATTCTGAAATGTTTGAATAGTTTTATACATCTACAGCATTACCTAAACAGTTTAGAATAAAGACATCAAAATGATGAAAATGGAAATCAAATTTGAGCGTTCACCTTTTGTCTAGATCACAGCATCTACTCACTCAGCACCTTCTTTCATCCAGCTTCATGAGCTGCGTACTGGGTGAAGGAGTTCATAGGTATCCATTAAGAAAAGAAAATACCATTTAGGTTTTGAATTTAAATTCATAGGAAGGCACATTTTGTGATGTACTACTGCTGCTGCTGCTGCTACAACACAGATCATAAACCTTTAGGTCGAAATGGCAAATATAAATTCTGTGAAATGTGTCCAAAGCTGGTGTATTTTTTTTCCCCCTGTAGATTGCAGGTTTTGCAAGTCGTGTGAGGGGGGAAATATTCATGCATTCATTCATTTTTGAGTACCTTAAATATATACTCAGTGTTGGGGAGTAACTAGTTACATGTAACGGAATTATGTAATTTCATTACAAAATAAATGTAACTGTAATCTGTTACAGTTACTGAGAAAAAGTGTGTAATTTAATTATAGTTACTTATGAAAATGTTAATGATTACAAAGGGAGTTACATCTGAATATCTTCACACACTTACAGTTTTGATTGATTTCTTTATCAAAGTGCATGCTCTAAAATATGAGGCACCAATGTTTCAGGAGTTTAGGACACAGAATAGGACACGTGCTTATTTGATAACTGGGTTTCACTTTATTTTGATGGTATAACTCTCATTAAAGTATTAGTAGACTGGTAGGGTTAGGGTTAGAATAAGTTGACATATAGAATAGTAAAAAAGTTCAAAATAATATGTATAGCACATTTACTATAAATATATAAATAGTAGGTTACAGTAAATATAGTGTAATAATCAGTGTTGGGGTAACGCATTACAAGTAACGCGAGTTACGTAATCAGATTACTTTTTTTCAAGTAACTAGTAAACTTTTGTTCTAGAATAAATGTGAACATGCATTAATTAATCTCACTCACTCACTCACTCACAAAAATCTGATTTAGTTTTCCTCAAAATGAATAAAAACAGTTATACGCAACTCAGAATATGACTCAAAGCTGCAATAATTAAATATGTTAAATAATACAAATATCCTTTATGTATTT
>NW_015555870.1:103436-107584 GCF_001515605.1 Sinocyclocheilus anshuiensis
AAAAAGTAACGCAAAAGTAACGTAACGCATTACTTTAAATAAGAAGTAACGAAGTAACGTAATTAGTTACTTTTGTAGGAAGTAACGCAATATTGTAATGCATTACTTTTAAAAGGAACTTTCCCCAACACTGGTAATAATAAGTCGTCGTCCTCAAATATAGCTCACGCTCACTCTCAAAACAGATTTCTAGAGCCTGTGGAGAGGTGTGAATTACGTCACACCACATGCGATGGCGATTGGCTGCTGCGACGCACGTCGCTCCGCCCACCGGCCTGCGTCACCACGCTCTGTTATTTACCTTCTTCCTCAGTGGAGAGGAGTGGAAGTCAGACGAACGGCGGCGAGCAGAAAAATGGCCCAGCGGTGGCTGCTGAATTTAATAGGGGCCTTGGTTACTTGATGTTTTTTTTTTAAACCAAAAAACAGGATTAGTGTGCCGCTGTCTGCACTCACGAAGTGTATTTTACTGCCTCTTGCCGCTCAGGGAGTCCGTCTCTAGTACGTAAACAAACATGACCGCTACCGTTTCCAGGCAGAGACACGCTGCAGTCGCTGCAGACTCCTCTGGCTCTTCTTTTTCCCCTACTACAAGCCTCATGCGACTCTCTAAACACATCAGATATGAAAATCTGGCAGCCGGACTCAGTGGGGGTGTTATTTCCACAATGGTGTTACACCCCCTGGATCTGATCAAAATCAGGTTTGCAGGTGAGTACATGTTCACCTAGGGCTGGACGATATGGCCAAAATTTATATCACGATATATTTCTTAATTTCGGTCGATACGATATAATTCCGATATCGATATGAACACTATTAAAAAAGCCTCATAAGAACGGCCACAACAGATGTCTGTACCTACAAACGTATGAAAAATGAATTTGCCAACTCTATGAAACCTACTCCTATAAAACGATATAATATTTTAGGAAAAAAATGTCGCAAATAAATAAATGTTCACTTTTTATTGGTATTTAGCCTTCATACAAACAAGAAATGTGAAATCACTGTCAAATAAATCTCAGACTCTCCTTATTAATATTAATATTTTTTACTTCAAACTATAGGCTAACATACCACTCAAAAGTTTTTGAACAGTAAGATTTTTAATGTTTTTTAAAGAATTCTCTTCTGCTCACCAAGCCTGCATTTATTTGATCCAAAATACAGCAAAAACAGTAACATTTTGAAATATTTTTACTATTTAAAATAACTGTTTTCTATTTGAAAATATAATTTATTCCTGTGATTTCAAAGCAGAGCTTTAGCATCATTACTCCAGTCACATGATCCTTCAGAAATCATTCTAATATTCTGATTTGCTGCTCAAAAAACATTATTATGATGTTGAAAACAGCGGAGTAGATTTTTTTCAGGTTTCTTTGATGAATAGAAAGTTCAGAAAGATAAAAATGCCATCTAAACTATTCTGAAGACAGTCGGTTCCCTTCAGAGATACATTCATATAAAACACCCGCGACGCGTTTTGATTTTGAAACGTGCAGTGCTCATGTTTATTCAACGAAGTCAAACGCCAGAAATAAATCAATGTATGGGAAACACTGGTAATGTATATCGAAATATCGGAAATGTGTTTAAAAATCATATCACCGTTATTGAAAAAAAATATATCGCGATACATATTGATATTGAATTATTGTCCAGCCCTATGTTCACCTTATATAATACTGCAGAGACTGTCTCAAAACATATAGAGCTGCCTACCTGGACAGCATGCACAAATGGCCAAAAATACTGTCTGGTCAGGCTTTTTTAATTATTTAAAAAATATATCACAATAACGCAGTGCACATTAGGACTGATAAAAAAACAGCACACGGGAAATAAACATAAATAAATCAATTAAATGAAATGTAATATAAGTGAGTGCATTTTCTGGTCATTGTTATTAAGTTTCAGGAACTAAAGTATTTTGAAATACACCGAACAAGAGACTTGCCTTGTAAAGTTTTCTCTTAATAATAATAAAAGTCTTCCATTATTATTCAGATAATGTCTGGTAAATTAATTATGCATTATTATTATTATGCATGTCATCAAAAAAGTGTTACTGTGCAAACAACAGAGAAAAAAAAAATGGTATGTTGACACTGTTTCACAATCTGAAAAAGTGTGTCATGCTCTCTAGGTATTGAGAAACAGCCCAGAACACTAGAAAAACACACAGCGTGGGCACTACACAGATTGACTGCTAGTTTTTACCTTTGCACTGGCCTTTTTTTAGGATGTTTTTAGATTGTTTTGAAGCAGAAGTGGGAGTGTGTTGTTTCCCCCAATGTTTCTTTCTCTTTCCAGTAAGTGATGGTCTGAAAATGCGACCCCAGTACGATGGCATGGTGCACTGCATGAAGACCATCTGGAAGCTGGAAGGGATTAGAGGACTCTATCAGGGTGTGACCCCCAACATCTGGGGGGCCGGGGCATCGTGGGGCCTGTACTTCCTCTTGTAAGTAGTCAGAGTTGTGTTGAAAAGGGAAGCACAGAATGGAATTTCCTGTTTGAATGTAGTTCTAAACACGAATATAAAAACACAACTTCGGTATATGCTACCATTCAAAGGTTTGGGTCAGTACAGTTAAAAACAACAGCTTTTATTTAGCAAGGATGCATTAAACTGGTCAAAAGTGACAGTATATAATTTTATTGTATTTTTTCATAAGATTTCTATTTAAAATAAAATCAGTTCTTTTGAACTTTCTGTTCATCAAAGAATCCTGGATGGAAAAAAATCATGGTTTCCTCAAAAATATGAAGCAGCACAACTGTTTTCTACATTGATGATAATAATAAATGTTAGTATAAATGTTAGTATAAAATCTACATATTATACTGATTTCTGAAGGATCATGTGACACTGAAGACTGGAATAAAGATGCTGAAAATTCAGCTTTGATCACAGCAATATATTAAATTTGAAAGAATAATAGTAGTATTTCACGATATTACTGTATTTTTAATAAATGTAGACTTGGTGAGCATCAGAGATGTCTTTCAAAAACATTTTAAAAAATCGTAATTATTCCTTTATTATAACTTTTGACCGGTAGTGTATACCAGTCACACATCTGTCCTTGAATTTTTAAACACTTAAAAATTAATCAAACTTTTCAATATATTCAAATAGAAAACAGTTATTTTAAATTGTGATAATATGTCACACTATTAATGTTTTTACTGTATTTTTTATTAAAAAAATGCAATCTAGGTGAGCAGAAACAGGTCTTACCCTAAACTTTTGAATAGTAGTGTAAATGGCACTGATACTGACTATTTCTACTCAATAAAATAAAATGAAATAAATAAATAAATAATGATGATGATGATAGTAATAATAATATAGTGAACTTTCCTGAAAAGGCATGGAACCTTTAAAGTTCACAGGACAAAAAAAGAAGCTGCCAACAGTGCTGTGTCAGTTGAGATGAGTTATGAAGTTACTCCACGAAGTTATCTGACCTAATTTCAGATCAGGATCACTGGCGAACAAAGTGTGCATGTGCAACTTTATACGGGTAACAGAATTGAAATATAAGCAGTAGATCCTTGTTGATTTGGGCCTTGTCCTTCAAAAGCAGTTGATAAGCAGGCTATTATGTCAAGAGGAACTTTTCCCCTAATATTTTGTTTATAGACTGTTTATAGAGTCATTCTGTGGAAAAAAATATGAAGCGAGAGAGAAATAAGGTGAAGATAACAACCATAACAATATAGATTTAGCTCAGCAATTTTATATCCAGCTGGGGTTTAAATTAGAGCCCGACCGATATGGGTTTTTTGGGGGCCGATACCGATACCGATATTATGGAGTAAAAAAAGGCCAATACCGGAACAGTAAAGTTCACTTATTATAAATAACTTAAAAAACACAGATAGAACTAAATATATATAACTTGAATTAAGAAAATAAACAATGTAACTGTGTAGGGCAAGCAAGCTTCTGCCAAACCAACAGGGGCAGGTTTATGCAGGAAGCACAGCTTTTCCAAATGTAAACTATTTACTATATATTTTATAAATCTAAGGAGTAAAAAAGACAGATATCGATATATTGGCTGATATTCTTTATTTGTAGGCTATATTATAGTACAGTATAGTCAAAAGTTTGGACACACTTCCCATTCGTG
>NW_015555870.1:112750-122237 GCF_001515605.1 Sinocyclocheilus anshuiensis
CCAACAGGGGCAGGTTTATGCAGGAAGCACAGCTTTTCCAAATGTAAACATCTAAAATGAATAAATAATAATAATGAATAATATTTTTTCACAAATTCTGTGTTGTGTATTTTCTGGTAATCGAATGAACATGCAGAACATGAGGATTCGTATTTAAATAGTCTTTTTGCAGTTTAATATTTACAGACACTAGTCTATATCGCGATTTGATTTAAGTGTACTGACCTATTTTTTTTATTTATTCATCAAAAATATGACAAATTCCATGAAATTCCGCATTATACAGTAAATTCCGTATTTATGGCTGGATTCCGCGATTCCGTCCATGTTTTCTGCATCGCGGAAATCACAGGGCCCTACTAATGTAGCAAACGAATATGATAAGCTCATTGTGAAAGTAAAAGACGGGGACATTGATGTGTATTTACTTTAGCATTAAGTCTCTCCAACTAGGTGACAACGTAGCGTTAAATCACCATTCAAACGACTCAAGCCACCACCACACTGCCGTCTATTGGACTGCCGAAAGATACTAACTTTTTAATCTGCTACGTTACTGACTGTACTGACAAACTATGCTGACACCGTGTCTGCGCCGCAACATGACGCGACAAAGCGACCGTTTAAAATTATTTGAACTTCTGTCTGAACTGAATCCGGCATAGACAACATCACTGATTATAATGGGTTCTATTCTACACCGGACGCGAGCGGCGTGGCGCGACAAAATACAATAGACTTCTATTGTATTTTGTCGCGCCGCGCGATGTGATGTGACCAATGTGATAAGCATGAGTTCTGGGCCGCGGCGCACCATGCATTGACTGAGTGGCTGCGATCAGCTCCGGTGGCTGTAACACAGGCTTTAATGCGCCGCAGACGTGTGCCGTGATGAGCAGATCTGGACTGCAGAAAGATACTAACTTTTCAATCTGCTACGTTACTGAGTCTGACAAACTATGCTGACGCGTCTGCGACGCGACAAAGCGACCATTGAAAATCATTTGAACTTTGTGTCAGCACGTCATAAATAGAACGAGGCATCAGTTTACTGTCGAGATTTGTCATGTTGCGTCGCGCTGCATCCAGTGTAGACAACATCACTGATTATAATGGGTTCTATTGTATTTTGTTGCGCCGCTCGCGTCCGGTGTAGAAACCCAGTTAGGAGATGTGATGTGACCTGATGTGATAAGCATGAGTTCTGGTCCGCGGCGCGGCCGGTACAAACACCAGCATTGACTGAGTGGCCGCGATCAGCTCCGGTGGCCGTGGAGCCGTAATGCGCCGCAGATGCGTGCCGTGATGTGCAGATTAGCTCTAGTCTCTAACGTCACTGAATCTGCTGTTAAAAATAAACCATCCATTCATCATATCATCATGCAAAACTAAGAATTAGAATCATTGTAATGTGACGATCAAATATAGGTGCGGGTGGGTGGCGGGCGGATAATTTGAAGCAGAGGACTCGGGTGAAGTTTGAGCTCATCCGCGCATCTCTACACTACACTGACCTGGGTCGCCAGTAGCAAACAACGGAGCGCACTCTGCAGGACAAACTAAGTAATTACACCATTCAGAAGCATTTAATCTGCGTTGTATGTTCTGTAAAAAAAAATTCATATCAGCGGTATATTCACAGATACCGATATATCGGCGACAGGCTCATATCGGCTGATAATATCGGCAAAACGATATATCGGTCGGGCTCTAGTTTAAATACAGCAGTACTGACCCAAAAATAAAAACTCTGCTGATTAACTCAGGTCTGACAGGTTTGTAATGACATGAGAGTGAGTAAATGATGACATGAATGTAAGTCTGCCCTCCCTGAAATCCCTATGGTGATTCAATAACAATTACGTAAAGGATGGTCAGTTTACAGCACTGTACAACACACATGCAAATTGCTCTGGGGAACATAATGTGGTCCTTTCTCATCTTCCCGCAGTTATAATGCTATTAAAGCGTACACACGGGAGGGACGGCAAACAGAGCTGAGTGCTGGCGAACACCTGGTGTCTGCAGCGGAGGCAGGTCAGTTTGAGAGAAGAGCCACCTGTGAGCTTGACAAACTAAACACGGCTAAATCTGTAGCTCAGCTATGAGACTGGAGCAGCTGGAATGTCAGAGGCCTTGGTGACTCTGTGTTCTTCAGCTGCCTCATTCCTGTTATGCCTGAACTTTAGGCTACGCTGTCCACTCTGTGACTGTCAACTGTAAACGACCTGTTTGGGCTTATTTTAATTTTAATTAAATAGAACAGACTGCATAACAGAAACACAATGATAAGAAATAGCTGAAGTTAGATGCTGCTTAGTTAGGTCTGCCGAGGGCATCAAGTTCATTTTTTTTCAAGTTCGTTTTGAAATTGTTTTAATCACTTTTTAAAGTTTGGGTAATGTGATAGAATTTTCATAGTTATTTATAACAGTATGGAATATGTTAAAGTGACAGAAACCAGATAATGCCATAAAACATTACAGAAATCATAATGCTTATTGATGTTTGGGCTGTGGTTTTCCCTCCTGAAATGATGTCACTGCCTGGAGGATGGTCATTTTAAAGGACATTTTACAAAATACTAACAGAATGGAAAGTGAAATTTAGGACACATAGATTGATGTCCAAATTAACGCAACATGTTTTATTTCAAACATTTAGATTAAAGGAAAATGATTAAGAAGCATCAGGAATATTTCTTAATAAAGTGACCCTTTACTAAGCCCCGCCTTGAAAACCTTCATGACCAATCCTTGCTCAGCAGCTGTTGCTATCTACCATTTTCTTAGTTGAGATTTTACGTATTTACGTATGTTTGTGATATTATAACAAAGAAAAGTAAAACTAACTAATGCAATTTTTATCCCCCAAAAAATGTGAGTTTAATATTTGATCCTGTGTATTAATATGAAGAGGATATGAAAATGCATTGCATAACAGGAATGACCAGCTTCAAAACTGTTTTCTTTGCGGCTGTTTTGAAACTGACAAAAAAAAAAAAATAGAGAAGAAACAAGATTGTGGTATCGGCTTAGGAAGTGAAAAAGCAGCTTTTTTCCATTGCACACTGAAGAATATTGAGGAAGAACTAGTCTATTGACCAAAAAAATCAGTGCAATACAATGCTCTCACTAACTAATAGGAAATGAACACACTTCAGCTTTACCAGTATGACCAAAAACATACTATATCAACCCCAGCCTGCATTTTTAGACTCATAATGATAATACAGCAATGATTTTTATTCCTATTGGTCTCTTTTACGTGTAAAAAAAACCTGTTAGATTTGTTAGGCAGAGCACTAAGGTGGAGTGACTAGTTAAGTGTTGGTGTGAAGGTCCCCTGTTCCATGTTTCCAGGCATGCTGACGCTTTGCCTCACCAATCCAGTCTGGGTGACAAAGACCCGGCTGGTGCTGCAGTACAATGCAGACCCTTCACGGAAGCAGTACAAGGGAATGATGGACGCCCTCGTGAAAATATACCGTCACGAGGGTATCCCGGGACTATACAGGGTACATCTACAGATTTTAAATTAACCTGAGATCCTGTTACAGGTGTAATAGAGCTTTCATGTGTGCTGATCTCAACCTTAAAGTCAACGTGAAATTAAACATTTTTCCCAATTACTTTCTTAAACACACATTTTGTGCACAATTCCCCTGTGTGAAAAAGAAGCACACATCAAAAAGAGTACTTATTATGAAAGTAATATAATATAAAAATGTGTATTCTTAAGTGCAAATTTAATGTATTGTTTTCTTAACTGCTTTTTATTTACATTTAAATGAAAATGTATTTGGTTAAATTGATATTAAATGCAAATGTAGTTCTTTTTTAACCCACTTAAGTAGGACTTAAGTACGTCTCTATGTGTAATTACATTATTCATACTTCTATTGTCTTTGAAATATGGTTAAAGTGTACTGCTGAATGTACTGGCAAGCATTTATGATAAATATATTTTAGTGTAGTTTCTATTGAAACTTGTGTCATTTATTTAAATATATTTGTAATTACACATTTATACGTAAATACTGATGACGTAATTTAGTGCATTTAAAATATATGAACTTTAAATGTAATATCTCATAACACAGCAGTTAAAATAATCAAGTACTTTACATGTGCTTTAGTGTGTTAGTCAAAATCAGTGTACTTTAAAACATGACAAAATATTAATTAAACTAAAATGTACACTAAAATGCACTTTAAAATATTTTATTCTAAAATAAAACATTTAATTTGACATTATTACAAAGTGCACTTTTAAATGTGTACTTAAGTGTGTTAAGAAACGGTAATTGAAAGTGTTTCTCTTTACTTACACTTAAGTTACCTTTTATTTCATTAATATTATATTATCTGGAAGTACAGTTTTTTTAAATGTACTTTTAGGATTTGAAGTACAATATAAGTGCACATTCAATAAAATTAAGCACACTCCTGTTTCACTTCCGCATGTTATTGCAAAAAAAAAAAAAGTTTTTAGTAAACTTTGAGTTTAATAACTTGGTCCCTTGTTCTTATTGAATATCATGTTTACTCTGATATACAGTACATCAAATTATGGACATAAAATAAGTTTCATGTTGACTTTAAATAGTGTGCTGATCCAGCTTTTTACTCTGTAACATTGTAGTTCTCTGTAGGGCCCACAAGAGGGTGTGATTGTAGTATATTTGGAGAACCTGTGGATCCTTAAATACAGTATAGGCTAAATTCATTGTGAGACACACCAGATTGTCCTGAAATGATTGAAGTAGACGTCATCCTAGTTTAATTCTAGTCTAGTCTAGTTTAGTTGAGAACAATGATGTTGCTCTTAGACTGTGAGGTAACTGTGTGATTGTGGTTTTGTATGTTTGTTTCGCTGTTCTGCCGCTGCAGGGTTTCGTGCCTGGGCTGGTGGGGACTTCCCATGCTGCACTGCAGTTCATGACCTATGAGGGGCTAAAAAGAGAGCGGAACAAATATAAGAAGATGCCGACTGAATCCCTGCTGGTGAGGAAATAAAACTAGCTATGCGTTTTTAAGAAACATACAATATGAGGAGAAACAGCGCTGCATGATTTTCATATCTCAAAACTCTGGTAAAATTAAAATTATGAAGTTGTTCTACACCTATGGTAGATTTTGTAGCTTATTTTGATAGAAAAGGGACATATGACTGAAATGTTACCTTACAGTGTCATTTACGCCCCCGTTTTTCCAGTCCTATATGATTAATTATATAATTTTATAAGGATTGCTAAAGCAATTTCAACTTGATTAAATATTTTCGATATGAACCAAATTAGAAAGATTCATATTCACAATAGACATTTCCATGACTTTTTCAGATTTTAATTAATTTCAGTGACCTTCACGGATCCGGAAATCTTTGTAGAGTAATATTAGCTAATAAAATCCCAAACTCTTGAGCTCAGGCAGTGTCTTGAACTATAAACTCATCCAAATTTGTTTTCAACATTTTTTGAGGTACCATAAAGGCGCCACTTATGGTGCTTTTCCACTGCGTGGTGCAACTCTACAGGAACGTCTGTACTTCCTCAACAGACCACGAAACAGCCATTTTTTGGTTGTTAAAAAAGTTGCGCTCGTTCAAAACAGTTGCGTTCGATCCTTGGCTGACTGTGCTGATTTAAATCTAGCGGTTCTGTTGTGTTTGTGTCGCAAGTTCAGTGACGCAGGTAGTGACGATTCTCTCCGGCCAATCAGTGATCAGCAGAGCTTACACGTCACGTTTTGGTAACGGTACGGTTCACTTGGAACCTCAACCAAAAAAAAAACAAAACTTGGAACCTCAACCGAGGTGGTACTAAAAAAGTACCAGGTACTGTACCCAGTGGAAAACCCCCTAAAAGTGAACCGTACCATGCCATACCATGCAGTGGAAAAGCGACAATACAAAGAATGACCCGTGTGATTATGTGGCATTTGACTGTATATTGTAACCTTTAGAAAGAGTGTTTTTTGTGTACTGGAGGCAGTAATGATCTTGTTTCATGGATGTGAGTCAGTCTCTCCGTCCCGTCTGTCTCTGCTTCAGTCTCCATTGGAATACATCACCATGGCAGCCATTTCCAAAATATTTGCTGTAGCAGTGACCTACCCGTACCAGGTGGTGCGCGCTCGCCTGCAGGACCAGCACAACAACTACAGCGGCATCGTGGACGTCATCCGGAGGACGTGGAGGTCTGAGTCGCATGACACATTGCGTCAAACGCTCGTCAAATCACAGAGCATTTAGAGATTACCTTTAACAATCCACTTCACCCCCCATTGATTGATGGATTTCACTTAATGTTGGTATATTCTTTCTAAGTATAATAATAATACATATTTGTAACTAAATAACAATGAATGATTATGCAAAAAAAAAAAAAAAGTGTTTTCTTATCGAGAATTAATTTTTTATTTATTTAAAAAGACATTTCTTTATAGTAATATGATCACGACAGTTGTATCACACTGATTTTTTTGATTTATGCATACCAACACTCAATCATACCTTATAAAATTATACCTTATATCTTATTGTTTAAAGATTTTGCCCTCTTAAACAGCTTCATTTGTAGCTATGTTTTTTTAATAGCACTTCATATAGTTTCAAGAGGAAATATAATGGCACTGCCAGGAATGCTGTGACTCATCTGACCGTACATCAGCTCAATATGTTTGTGTTTGGCTCTCTCTAGCAACGAGGGGATCGAGGGCTTTTACAAAGGCATGGTCCCGAACCTGGTGCGAGTCATTCCAGCGTGCTGCATCACCTTTTTGGTGTTCGAAAATGTGTCACGCTTACTTTTGGGCGAGTATCACTAAAGCTTCAGGTACGCACACATCAAACGCAACTACGGACCAACTCAACGCAATATACCAGGATGTGTGTGTGTGTGTGTGTGTGTGTGTGTGTGTGTCAGAGACGAACAGGAATACCAAACGTTTCCTGTTTAACTCTGAACTGGACGTGCAGACAAAACTAGCATTTAACGTCTGCACTGAATGAAAAGAAGAAAATACAGGTGCATTTATATATATACGTATATGAGATTGTTGTATTGTTGAGTTTATTGAGAGAGTATCCATGTTGTCTTGAATATTCAACCACAAAAAGATTTTTCAAGTCATTTCAAGATTTGAATTGATTTCAAGTAGTCAGTGACAAGAACGGCTCGTGGAAAAGTGGATTCAAACCATCCTGTGACAATGCAACCAAACACAGTATTGTGTATGCAACCAAACATACACAGTATGTTTGTCTTTTTTTTTTTACGATATTTTCACCAAACAGCTGCTATATTTGCTGAGCAATGCGAGAGAATGAACCCACTCAGCAGATCTCGGCGAGCCGCACTGCTCATGCTCAGGAAATGATGTCACGCTGCAGGATAATAGCACACAGGCCTGGAGAAACCGATACTTTACTGGAGGACAGGAGCATATTTTAACCAGATGTGTGTAGATGACACGAAAGAAGAAATATGAAAGGAAGTAGCAACTGAGAGGCTGTTATGTTTGGTTTGTATATACGAATGTGCTGTTGTCAAGAAGAGCTGATGTATGTATAAGCCATTTTTAAACGTCTAATAAACGAATATATGTAACAGACAAAGGAGCCGGAGTTATTGTACAAGCTATATTTTTAATAAGAACAGAAGCCTAACTAAACAGTTTAGGCTTTTCACATTTTAAAATATCTTAATTTCACTTCATTAGATACAATTAATCAAATCAAATGCCGTTTACACTCAAATGCTGAGATTTTGTGTGCTTAACAATTGTATTGAGTGTGTATTGTAGTCTACTTCAAATCTTAAAAGTACTATTTATCTGCGATAATATTAATGAAATAAAAGGCCACTTAAGTGTAAAGACACTTTCTTTAATTTTTCTTAACACACTTAAGTAGATTTTTAAGTGCATTTTGTAATGTCAAATTATAAGTTTAACTTCAAATTACATTTTAAATCATTGTTTAAAGGTGCTGTATGTAGGATTGACGCCGAGTGGTTGAACTAGGTATTGCAGTCCAAATTCAAAATATTGGAGAGGGTTTTTTTCACCCGGCCCCTCCTCCTCAGACTTGACGCACACACGCAGGTTGCCAGATTGACAACACCAACAGGAACGAGCACACTTGACGATGAATGAAATGATATACGCTGTGTTTTCCGCCAACTGGCAACCCGGGTGCCGAAATACAATTGGGTAAACTGGCAGTGGGCGGGTTTCACAAACTAAAACAGACCGACAATCCAGCCCGGAACACACATTTTCAAAGGAGAATAACTTTGACTGTAGCATTGTTTTTCAGATAAACAAGTATGTTAACTTAGCATGTTTCTTAAATACCTGCAAACATATTATGGTCATAATAAAGCATGTGTAAAGTACTTCATTATAAGTTTAACTGTAGTGTTATTTGATATTGCTTTTAAAGTGAATATATTTTTAATTACATTAAAACATTTATTTTCAAATATATTTAAATTCATGACATACAAGTTTCAATAGAAATTATATTAAAATCTATTTTAGTTTATCATATTGTAAATGTTTGTCACTGCATTCAAAAGTTACACTTTTGTGTAACCAAATAACCATATTTCAAAGACAATATATTTATGAAATTACATATAAAGATGTACTTTAGTGTGTGGGTTAAATGGGTTAAAATCACTCTAAAGTTCAGCTAATTGCATTTAATAATGTAAACTATAATACATTTTCATTTCATAGTAAATAACATGCAATTAAGTGTTCACAAACATTACATTCAGTTCACACTTAAGTATATTCTTTTAAAGTATATTATTTCTGTAAGTACTCTTTTAAAAAGCATGCTAAAATGCACTTCTTTTCACAGGGGAATTCTCAGTCCTGCACTTTGAGTCATTTTTGCAATGACTTTTAATCATTGGGTGATTCGCTGATTTAATCCAATGATATTCTGACATTTCTAAGTGTGACTTGCCCGTGTATCTTACCCTGCAGCAGATGTGAAACTACTTCAGTACCACAGAAGACATTCCAAGTCTTAGTGATGCTACACACACTTCCGTCCGCTGCGTTTTCCATCTACACCCCATTTTATGATGCTGGTACTTTTGGCTTTTTCCCCAGCTTTTTAAGCGTTACCAAGCCTTTGGTCTAAATTAAAATAGGCCTTTTTAATATGTATAGAAGTGTTCTATTTTTGTTCAAAACATTTAGAAGTTGAACAAAAAAGCATACATACTAAAAATGGCCAGGGACATCTCTATAGAACCAGATAAAATCATGTGGGAAAAAAGTGCATAAGGTATAAAGTGGGGAATGTCCTAAAGTAATGCCTGTCATATTTCGACCCCAAAATCATTAGAAGGGGAAAAAAAAAAGTGTATTATTGCTCAAATGATCCTTGATGAATAAGAGTATTAGTTTACTTCCCAAACGTTTAGTGTGTGTGTGTGTGTGTGTGTGTGTGTGTGTGTGTGTGT
>NW_015555870.1:122376-123847 GCF_001515605.1 Sinocyclocheilus anshuiensis
GTGTGTGTGTGTGTGTGTGTGTATATATATATATATATATATTACGGTAAATAAACTGAGATTTGTTTTCATATTACATTTTTAATTGTGAGGTGAAACATGACCTGACTTTTCTTCATAGTGTTAGGTAATAAAAACACAATGGATACAAAAATACGCTGAGTTCTAGTCATCCAGGCACAAAAGGAAGAGCCACTAAATAAATATCAGCAAAGCAAGGATCATCTTTGTTGGACTCTCCTTAAAATGGCAGTAGCATAGTACAGTGATGACCTCATATAGTAACACCATATTTACCATGATATTTACATTGTACAAGGTACTTTCATTATGGTAGTGTCCAAAGAACCACAGTACTATCATGGTACTTCTATTTTGTAATTGTCTGTACTATCTAAATTGAGCAAACTGAATCCCTCTTAACTTTCACAAAACTGAGCCGGAGAATAATAATCTTACACAACATGAGAGCTGCATACACTCAAAGCAACTCCATTAGCTTTAATTTGTCCCATTTCTATGAGGAAGGTCCTTTCTGTGACAGGAACACGATGTCTTCTATTGGCATGGTGATGATGACAGTGATCAGTTCTGAAGATGAAATGCTTATTTTGGAAGTTCTTCGATGATCACCCGGGATACAGAGTTCCATCCTGTCGATGCGTCTCCGCGAGGATAATCTGCACATGTGCCCACCCAGATCCCAACATCCACCAGACCGGCCTGGATCCCATCACAGAGCCCCTCCACTGACACAAACAGAAACACACGCCGTCAGCACTGCTGGATATTGTAATACACAATCTGTGTTATTCGTATGTGTTCTTAATGTGCTATTAGTAATATTAATTAAAATACAAACACACACACACACACCACAAATGATTGATTTAAAGAAAAAACTTACTTTTTTCATATATACTACTTTTTTCATCTCTCTCTCTCTCTATATCTCTATATATATATATATATATATATATGAAAAAAATTTATATATATATATACTATCTATCATATTTCTAATCTGTCTGTATCTGTCTGTCTATTATATTTATAATCTGTCTATGTCTGTCTGTCTATTATATTTATAATCTGTCTGTCTATCGCTGTCTATTATATTTATAATCTATTTGTCTGTCTGTATCTATTATATTTATCTATCTATCTATCTATCTGTCTGTCTGTCTGTCTGTCTATTATATTTATAATCTGTCTGTCTATCTAGTATATCTATCTATCCATCCATCCGTCCGTCCGTCTGTCTATTATATTTATAATCTGTCTGTCTGTCTATCTATTATATTTATAATTTGTCTGTCTGTCTCTCTATCTATTATATATATAATCTGTCTGTCTATTTCTCTCTGTATGTCTAACTATTATATTTATAATCTGTCTGTCTGTCTATCTGTTATATTTATTATCTATATCTATCTATCTATCTGTCTGTCTGTCTGTCTATCTGTCTGTC
>NW_015555870.1:123879-124408 GCF_001515605.1 Sinocyclocheilus anshuiensis
ATCTATTATATTTATAATCTATCTATCATCTATCTATCTGTCTGTCTGTCTATCTTTCTATCTATCTATCAGTCTATTATATTTATAATCTGTCTGTCTATCTATCTATTATATTTATTATCTATCTAACAGTATCCATCTATCTATCTATCTGTCTGTCTGTCTGTCTGTCTGTCTGTCTCTCTGTGTCTATTTATTATCTATCTATCTGTCTATCTATTATATTTATAATCTATCTATCTATCTATCTGTCTGTCTGTCTGTCTATCTATCCGTCTATCATATTTATAATCTATCTATCTATCTATCTATCTATCTATCTATCTATTCTATTATATTTATAATCTATCTGTCTATCTCTCTCTGTCTGTATGTCTAACTATTATATTTATAATCTATCTGTCTGTCTGTCTATCTATTATATTTATTATCTATCTATCTATCTATCTACTATCTGTCTGTATCTGTTATATTTATAATCTATCTATCTATCTATCTATCTATCTGTCTGTCTGTCTGTCTGTCTGTC
>NW_015555870.1:124597-124906 GCF_001515605.1 Sinocyclocheilus anshuiensis
TTATCTATCTATTATATTTATAATCTATCTATCTGTCTGTCAGCCTGTCTATCTATTATATTTATAATTTGTCTGTCTGTCTGTCTATCTATTATATGTATAATCTGTCTGTCTATCTCTGTCTATCTGTCTGTCTATCTATTATATTTATAATCTATCTATCTATCTGTCTGTCTGTATCTGTCTATCTATTATATTTATAATCTATCTATCTATCTGTCTGTCTGTCTATCTGTCTCTCTATCTATCTGTTTGTCTGTCTGTCTGTCTATTTATTATCTATCTATCTATCTGTCTATCTGTCTATCT
>NW_015555870.1:126079-126807 GCF_001515605.1 Sinocyclocheilus anshuiensis
TCTATCTATCTATCTGTCTGTCTGTCTGTCTGTCTATGTATTATATTTATTATGTCTATCTGCGTCTGTCTGTCTGTCTGTCTGTCTGTCTATTATATTTATAATCTATCTATCTATCTATCTATCTATCTATCTATTTATTATCTATCTATCTATCTATCTATCTAGCTATTATATTTATAATGTATCTGTCTATCTATCTATCTATCTATCTGTCTGTCTGTCTATTTATTATCTGTCTGTCTGTCTGTCTGTTAGATTTATAATATATCTATATATCTGTCTATCTGTCTGTCTGTTAGATTTATAATATATCTATATATCTATCTGTATATTTATAATCTATCTATCTGTCTGTCTATCTCTGTCTGTCCTTATGTCTACCTATTATATTTATAATCTATCTATCTATCTATCTGTCTGTCTGTATCTGTCTATTTATTATATTTATAATCTATCTGTCTGTCTGTCTGTATATCTATCTATCTGTCTCCCTATCTATCTGTCTCTCTGTCTGTCTGTCTGTCTATCTATCTATCTATTATATTTATAATCTATCTATCTATCTATCTATCTATCTATCTATCTATCTATCTATCTATCTATTATATTTATATGTCTCTCTATCCGTGTCTGTCTGTCTGTCTGTCTGTCTGTTATATTTATAATCTATCTATCTATCTATCTATCTATCTATCTATCTATCTATCTATCTATCTATCTGTCTG
>NW_015555870.1:126869-132271 GCF_001515605.1 Sinocyclocheilus anshuiensis
TCTGTCTGTCTGTCTGTCTGTCTATCTATCTGTCTGTCTGTCTATCTGTCTGTCTGTCTATCTATTATATTTAGTATCTATCTATCTATCTATCTATCATATTTATAATCTCTCTGTCTCTGTCTGTCTGTCTGTCTGTCTATCTATTATATTTATATTTTGTCTGTCTGTCTGTCTATCTATTATATTTATAATCTATCTATCTGTCTGTCTATCTATTATATTTATAATCTATCTATCTGTCTGTCTATCTATTATATTTATAATCTAT
Source organism: Sinocyclocheilus anshuiensis (assembly GCF_001515605.1). Taxonomy (NCBI): domain Eukaryota; kingdom Metazoa; phylum Chordata; class Actinopteri; order Cypriniformes; family Cyprinidae; genus Sinocyclocheilus; species Sinocyclocheilus anshuiensis. The sequence continues at coordinate 127,141 of NW_015555870.1, forward strand.
CTATCTGTCTGTCTATCTATTATATTTATAATCTATCTATCTGTCTGTCTATCTATTATATTTATAATCTATCTATCTGTCTGTCTATCTATTATATTTATAATCTATCTATCTGTCTGTCTATCTATTATATTTATAATCTATCTATCTGTCTGTCTATCTATTATATTTATAATCTATCTATCTGTCTGTCTATCTATTATATTTATAATCTATCTATCTGTCTGTCTATCTATTATATTTATAATCTATCTATCTGTCTGTCTATCTATTATATTTATAATCTATCTATCTGTCTGTCTATCTATTATATTTATAATCTATCTATCTGTCTGTCTATCTATTATATTTATAATCTATCTATCTGTCTGTCTATCTATTATATTTATAATCTATCTATCTGTCTGTCTATCTATTATATTTATAATCTATCTATCTGTCTGTCTATCTATTATATTTATAATCTATCTATCTGTCTGTCTATCTATTATATTTATAATCTATCTATCTGTCTGTCTATCTATTATATTTATAATCTATCTATCTGTCTGTCTATCTATTATATTTATAATCTATCTATCTGTCTGTCTATCTATTATATTTATAATCTATCTATCTGTCTGTCTATCTATTATATTTATAATCTATCTATCTGTCTGTCTATCTATTATATTTATAATCTATCTATCTGTCTGTCTATCTATTATATTTATAATCTATCTATCTGTCTGTCTATCTATTATATTTATAATCTATCTATCTGTCTGTCTATCTATTATATTTATAATCTATCTATCTGTCTGTCTATCTATTATATTTATAATCTATCTATCTGTCTGTCTATCTATTATATTTATAATCTATCTATCTGTCTGTCTATCTATTATATTTATAATCTATCTATCTGTCTGTCTATCTATTATATTTATAATCTATCTATCTGTCTGTCTATCTATTATATTTATAATCTATCTATCTGTCTGTCTATCTATTATATTTATAATCTATCTATCTGTCTGTCTATCTATTATATTTATAATCTATCTATCTGTCTGTCTATCTATTATATTTATAATCTATCTATCTGTCTGTCTATCTATTATATTTATAATCTATCTATCTGTCTGTCTATCTATTATATTTATAATCTATCTATCTGTCTGTCTATCTATTATATTTATAATCTATCTATCTGTCTGTCTATCTATTATATTTATAATCTATCTATCTGTCTGTCTATCTATTATATTTATAATCTATCTATCTGTCTGTCTATCTATTATATTTATAATCTATCTATCTGTCTGTCTATCTATTATATTTATAATCTATCTATCTGTCTGTCTATCTATTATATTTATAATCTATCTATCTGTCTGTCTATCTATTATATTTATAATCTATCTATCTGTCTGTCTATCTATTATATTTATAATCTATCTATCTGTCTGTCTATCTATTATATTTATAATCTATCTATCTGTCTGTCTATCTATTATATTTATAATCTATCTATCTGTCTGTCTATCTATTATATTTATAATCTATCTATCTGTCTGTCTATCTATTATATTTATAATCTATCTATCTGTCTGTCTATCTATTATATTTATAATCTATCTATCTGTCTGTCTATCTATTATATTTATAATCTATCTATCTGTCTGTCTATCTATTATATTTATAATCTATCTATCTGTCTGTCTATCTATTATATTTATAATCTATCTATCTGTCTGTCTATCTATTATATTTATAATCTATCTATCTGTCTGTCTATCTATTATATTTATAATCTATCTATCTGTCTGTCTATCTATTATATTTATAATCTATCTATCTGTCTGTCTATCTATTATATTTATAATCTATCTATCTGTCTGTCTATCTATTATATTTATAATCTATCTATCTGTCTGTCTATCTATTATATTTATAATCTATCTATCTGTCTGTCTATCTATTATATTTATAATCTATCTATCTGTCTGTCTATCTATTATATTTATAATCTATCTATCTGTCTGTCTATCTATTATATTTATAATCTATCTATCTGTCTGTCTATCTATTATATTTATAATCTATCTATCTGTCTGTCTATCTATTATATTTATAATCTATCTATCTGTCTGTCTATCTATTATATTTATAATCTATCTATCTGTCTGTCTATCTATTATATTTATAATCTATCTATCTGTCTGTCTATCTATTATATTTATAATCTATCTATCTGTCTGTCTATCTATTATATTTATAATCTATCTATCTGTCTGTCTATCTATTATATTTATAATCTATCTATCTGTCTGTCTATCTATTATATTTATAATCTATCTATCTGTCTGTCTATCTATTATATTTATAATCTATCTATCTGTCTGTCTATCTATTATATTTATAATCTATCTATCTGTCTGTCTATCTATTATATTTATAATCTATCTATCTGTCTGTCTATCTATTATATTTATAATCTATCTATCTGTCTGTCTATCTATTATATTTATAATCTATCTATCTGTCTGTCTATCTATTATATTTATAATCTATCTATCTGTCTGTCTATCTATTATATTTATAATCTATCTATCTGTCTGTCTATCTATTATATTTATAATCTATCTATCTGTCTGTCTATCTATTATATTTATAATCTATCTATCTGTCTGTCTATCTATTATATTTATAATCTATCTATCTGTCTGTCTATCTATTATATTTATAATCTATCTATCTGTCTGTCTATCTATTATATTTATAATCTATCTATCTGTCTGTCTATCTATTATATTTATAATCTATCTATCTGTCTGTCTATCTATTATATTTATAATCTATCTATCTGTCTGTCTATCTATTATATTTATAATCTATCTATCTGTCTGTCTATCTATTATATTTATAATCTATCTATCTGTCTGTCTATCTATTATATTTATAATCTATCTATCTGTCTGTCTATCTATTATATTTATAATCTATCTATCTGTCTGTCTATCTATTATATTTATAATCTATCTATCTGTCTGTCTATCTATTATATTTATAATCTATCTATCTGTCTGTCTATCTATTATATTTATAATCTATCTATCTGTCTGTCTATCTATTATATTTATAATCTATCTATCTGTCTGTCTATCTATTATATTTATAATCTATCTATCTGTCTGTCTATCTATTATATTTATAATCTATCTATCTGTCTGTCTATCTATTATATTTATAATCTATCTATCTGTCTGTCTATCTATTATATTTATAATCTATCTATCTGTCTGTCTATCTATTATATTTATAATCTATCTATCTGTCTGTCTATCTATTATATTTATAATCTATCTATCTGTCTGTCTATCTATTATATTTATAATCTATCTATCTGTCTGTCTATCTATTATATTTATAATCTATCTATCTGTCTGTCTATCTATTATATTTATAATCTATCTATCTGTCTGTCTATCTATTATATTTATAATCTATCTATCTGTCTGTCTATCTATTATATTTATAATCTATCTATCTGTCTGTCTATCTATTATATTTATAATCTATCTATCTGTCTGTCTATCTATTATATTTATAATCTATCTATCTGTCTGTCTATCTATTATATTTATAATCTATCTATCTGTCTGTCTATCTATTATATTTATAATCTATCTATCTGTCTGTCTATCTATTATATTTATAATCTATCTATCTGTCTGTCTATCTATTATATTTATAATCTATCTATCTGTCTGTCTATCTATTATATTTATAATCTATCTATCTGTCTGTCTATCTATTATATTTATAATCTATCTATCTGTCTGTCTATCTATTATATTTATAATCTATCTATCTGTCTGTCTATCTATTATATTTATAATCTATCTATCTGTCTGTCTATCTATTATATTTATAATCTATCTATCTGTCTGTCTATCTATTATATTTATAATCTATCTATCTGTCTGTCTATCTATTATATTTATAATCTATCTATCTGTCTGTCTATCTATTATATTTATAATCTATCTATCTGTCTGTCTATCTATTATATTTATAATCTATCTATCTGTCTGTCTATCTATTATATTTATAATCTATCTATCTGTCTGTCTATCTATTATATTTATAATCTATCTATCTGTCTGTCTATCTATTATATTTATAATCTATCTATCTGTCTGTCTATCTATTATATTTATAATCTATCTATCTGTCTGTCTATCTATTATATTTATAATCTATCTATCTGTCTGTCTATCTATTATATTTATAATCTATCTATCTGTCTGTCTATCTATTATATTTATAATCTATCTATCTGTCTGTCTATCTATTATATTTATAATCTATCTATCTGTCTGTCTATCTATTATATTTATAATCTATCTATCTGTCTGTCTATCTATTATATTTATAATCTATCTATCTGTCTGTCTATCTATTATATTTATAATCTATCTATCTGTCTGTCTATCTATTATATTTATAATCTATCTATCTGTCTGTCTATCTATTATATTTATAATCTATCTATCTGTCTGTCTATCTATTATATTTATAATCTATCTATCTGTCTGTCTATCTATTATATTTATAATCTATCTATCTGTCTGTCTATCTATTATATTTATAATCTATCTATCTGTCTGTCTATCTATTATATTTATAATCTATCTATCTGTCTGTCTATCTATTATATTTATAATCTATCTATCTGTCTGTCTATCTATTATATTTATAATCTATCTATCTGTCTGTCTATCTATTATATTTATAATCTATCTATCTATCTATCTATCTGTCTGTCTGTCTGTCTGTTAGATTTATAATATATTTATATATCTGTCTATCTGTCTGTCTGTTAGATTTATAATATATCTATATATCTATCTGTCTGTCTGTCTGTCTGTCTGTCTACTGTCTATCTAGTATATTTATAATCTATCTATGTATCTGTCTGTCTGTATCTGTCCATCTATTATATGTATAGGCTGTCTGTCTGTCTGTCTATCTATCCGTCTCTCTATCTATCTGTTTGTCTGTCTGTCTATCTATCTATTACAGTGGGTACGGAAAGTATTCAGACCCCCTTCAATTTTTCACTCTTTGTTATATTGCAGCCATT
>NW_015555870.1:132286-155773 GCF_001515605.1 Sinocyclocheilus anshuiensis
CTATCTATCTATCTATCTATCTATCTATCTATCTATCTATCTATCTATCTATCTATCTATCTATTATATTTATAATCTATCTGTCTCTGTCTGTCTGTCTATTATATTTATAATCTGTCTGTCTGTGTCTGTCTGTCTATCTGTGTCTGTCTGTCTGTCTATCTATTATATTTATAATATATCTATCTGTCTGTCTGTCTCTCTGTCTGTCTGTCTGTTTGTTACAAATTATTATTGCTATTATTTTTATTTGTGAACTGTGCAGTCAGTGTAGTTTTGTAAAATGAATCAGATCCCTGTCCGCTAGATAAGACTGCGTTGTTGAGCAATGCTGATGTGTTGGTCATGAGTAAGTGTAGAAAATGCTGGGATGTGAGCTGGTGAGAAACCACACAGAGCTCTCAAATTCCTCTGGTCTCTCTGTAATTGCAGCATAGACGCTTATGAAAGCTGCCAAACTGCATTCAGCCACACAAAAGAACACTCACAGAAAGACATCTGCATTTAGAGACTATCTTTGCTCTCAAAAAATACAGTGTGTGAGTCTTATGTATACAACAGTGGAGTATGGTTATGAAGGAATGGTCTATCTATCTATCTATCTATCTATCTATCTATCTATCTGTATGAAGGAATGGTATTTCAAACAGAATGGCATTTTTCAACATTTTTGATCTCAAGCGTCGGTCATGTGACAGAATGAAAACTAAAATTGACAATTTAGTCAAAATCATAACGTTTCAATACACCTTTTTGTGAAAACATGATGTAAGCGGAATGTATAATTTATTGGAATTAATTATATTTTGTGAGTCCAATTGATGTTTGCTGTGTACCATATTTTGAAAACCACAAAGCCATAAATAGGAGCATAATTGCAGAGTGTGTAATTCACACATGGAGCCATAAACAAGCATTATGATTAAAAATCTTTTTATAACATCATGCTTTTTATGTAAGAATATGTGGGAATGAATGAATATATATATGTAATCAGTTAAATATTTATAGCCTAAATGTAAGATCAAAGCAAAAAAGTTTGAAATATGTATTTAATAATTTTATTGACAACATTTTACAAAATATCTAATGCACAGATATATCTTAACATATGTTTCTATTTGTTAAGTGCTATTTGATCTGTTTTGTTAAGTGTCTGCTGTTTATCTTATTTTGACTATGTACACTTTGTGTCAGCTTTGCAATCTTGTAAATGTACTGTCTTATAGAAAACAAAAAGTAATGATCTTTGGTTTGTAAATGGTACCTGTGGAAGTCCTGTGTATGTTAATGGTGGAGTTGAGTTCGGGGCTGCCCTGGTCCAAGTAAATAATGGACTCTATGGGTAGCGGTCCGGTACATTCTGCCCCATTAAAGGTGAAGTACCAGCGCTGACAGCAGGCCGTCTTACACTTGAGCCTGAGAGAACCACTGAAGAGCACACGCAGAGCGCTGTCCGAACGCTGCTTGGTGAACGTGCACTCCTGTGAAAGAAAAATCAAGACGCCTTCCACTGTTATATCACTGAATGAATGAATGATCATATTTAACTGCAAGAAAACCTATGTAAGTTTATTGTGTGTGTTTTAGACTAATTTGCTTTGGCAACTATGTGTTTAGCACTTCTGGTTCCTTAAAGGGATACTCCACCCCAACATGAACATATTGTCATTAATCACTTACCCCCATGTCGTTCCAAACCCGTAAAAGCTTTGTTTGTCTTCGGAACACAATTTAAGATATTTTGGATGAAAACCGGGAGGCTTGTGACTGTCCTATTGACTGCCAAGTAAAGAACACTGTCAAGGTCCAGAAAAGTATGAAAAGCATCGTCAGAATAGTCCATCTGCCATCAGTGGTTCAATTGTAACGTTATGAAGCGACGAGAATACTTTTTGTTCGCGAAGAAAACAAAAATAACGACTTTATTCAACAATTCGTCTCCTCTGTGTCTCTCAGCATCACCGTAGCATCATTTTGGAGAATATGAGCTGAACGCAAGCAGCGTACGCTATTTTTGTTTTCTTCGCGTACAAAAAGTATTCTCGTCGCTTCATAACGTTACGATTGAACCACTGATGGCAGATGGACTATTCTGACGATGTCTTTCATACTTTTATGGACCTTGACAGTGTAATTTACTTGGCAGTCTATGGGACAGTCACAAGCCTCCAAAATATCCTTTCATCTTTTCACCTTTCACTTTCATCCAAAATATCTTAAATTGTGTTCCGAAGACGAATGAAGCTTTCACGGGTTTGGAACGACATGGGGTAAGTGATTAATTACAAAATTTTCATTTTGGGGTGGAGTATCCCTTTAATCAATGGGTTTTTTAATGTTCTTTTGGTTAAATATCTGAAATAAGGGTCTGTGGTGAACACAAGCTCAAGATATTTTCATGTTTTATTCTTTGACATAAAAATACACCTGATTTTTTTTAAGCCTTTACTTTACTTGAAAAAGGCGGATGATAACAAGTGTCTAAATGGGACATTAAACAATGAGATAAACTCATCTGATCACTAGTCACTTTCACAGCCTCATTGTGTTTATAATCACACTGCAAACTAGTCTAACTCAACCTCAGGGATTCTTTTTTATTTTTATTTTTTTTAATAAAGACCAAAAGAGTTGTCAGAAGCTCTGTGATGATGACGTTGCAATCATGTGACTGTAGTGTAGTTCATTTATAACCTACGTTTATCATTTTACTTCTGCCAATTTTATTGAGGCGTCAAAATTCAGAAAGGTTGTATTAATTTGTGAAGAATATCATGATCATAAACATTTGTTGGTCACAGAACTTATTTTCTGCAATAAATATGACACTGCAGCGCTCTAAACACCTTTAGGGCCATTACCATTGATGTTAAAGATGAAGTGTTTAATTTTTAGGGGGATGTTTGTTTAAGCAGTCTAACATATTATCTGGCTCAACCGATGGTGTGAATTTAGAGCAGGGCAACCTGCTTATCCAAACCAAATTGTCAAGCCACCTTCTTCACCAAACATCAGACCAGAAGTCATTCTTTTCCAGCGGAGAGTAGTACAGGAGCTGCATGGAGTTCTGATCATAAACATATGCAGAATCTTGATTTGATTTGAGCTTCAGCTGCATTCATTGTTTGAATCTTTGCAGCTAGACCTCATATGACCGCCTAATCAGATATGATGTATTCTCAAAACGTGAGGTGAGAAGTACCAATTTTTAATAACACATGGCTCCATAAACACTGTTTCTGTAAAGTGGGCAGTTATAAATAATTATGTCTGAAATAAGTATTTTATAATTATTTGACACTTTAAGATCATATTACTTATTGTTTACAATAACTTACAATTGAGCATTACATTTGTTGCAGTATTTATCCATCTTTGGTAAAAATTGTACAAAATTAAAAAAAAAATTTACATTTTAAAATTTTAACAACTGTTCATTGTTAATTCATGTTAGTTCAAGTAGCAGATAAAGCTTTTGATTTTAATAATGTATTAGTAAATATTGAAATTAACATTAACTAAGATTAATTAATGTTTCAGAAGTATTTTTAATTGTATTTTTCAATTAATGTTAACAAAAGAAACCTTGTTGTAAAGTGTTATAATTATGTTAACTCTAGAAAACCTATTTGTTTTTCGTGGATATATTTATTATTCATTCATTTTACTATCAAATATCATAGATAGTTGAAAGGGAGTTTAAAGTTTGGCTGGTTAGCATGCAGTGCTGGGTAGATTACTTACAAATTGTAGTCCATTGCCGATTCCAAATTACATGACAAAAACCTTAGTCGGAAATTAGTAACGAAATCCATTACATTACACATTTTAGGTAATATAATCAGACTACTTTTTGATTACTTTTGATCTAACTTCTTTATCTCATTGATTTAAATAGGATAATCTTGTACCATTTTGATATAAAAATACAAAGAGAAAGAAAATATTCCATGTATTGTTATTAAAGGGATAGTTTACCCAAAAATGAAAATGTGATGTTTATCTGCTTACCCCCAGGGCATCCAAGATGTAGGTGACTTTGTTTCTTCAGTAGAAATATTACATCACGTCAAAGTTTCCCAAACTGGGGTTAGTGAGTTCAATGAAAAGCTAATAATGAAAAATTTAATATATTTATATAATAAAACGCTTACTAAAAAAGATTAAATATTTTATTTGTTTACCTGCATGTCATGTGACTAAATATATTATATGGTTCAGCTGATTAAAAATAAATAAATTAATTAAATAAATAAATAAATAAAAGTTTAAGAATCCCTGATTTACATGTAAATAAGAAATATCATGAATTTGTACATTTTAATGTGTTTGAAAGACAAAAGCCTTCCAAAGACATAGTCATATCTGGTTAAATAAGTGATTATTCAAATAAAAATGCATGTGTTTATCGGTAGTTGTTGAAATGCTGTGAAAACACTTCTTAAACCTAAAATGATTTTTGTAAATCCAGTGGTCAAATGCTGTGTGGCCTCCTGACTAATGACTGGTCTTTGTGTGAATGTCCAAAAAACAGACAGACTTTCTGAGTGTATATAAGCGGTAGGCTATTTTAGAAAGGAACATTTAAAAGAAAAAGAAGACTTAGGGAGAATCAATAAATTATGAATCATTTATTGCTATTATGTCAATAATATGTAATCATGTAACCAATAAAAAAGCAACTGTAGTCTGATTACGAGTATTATAAAATGTAATATAATCCAATTACAAGTACTTAATTTCTGGAATCTGATTATGTAATCCAGATGACATGTAATCAGTTATACCCAGCTCTGTTAGCCCCTTGACTTCTTACAGCTGCTTTAACAGTCACTAGTAGGGATGTAACGATTAACCGCGAGCCGGTTGAAAATCGATTCAAATATGTGACGATACTAATCGGTTGAGATGCTAAACAAATCGATTCAGTTAGGTGTAGGAGTTTATATGAATGCATGTTTGAGGGGAACTTACTGTCTTTAGAAAAGTTTAGATGGAAGTTGAGTGAATCGTTACATCCAGTCACTAGTAAAGGTTTTTGGACTGTATGTGTTCTTGCGTTGCCATCAGCCAATCAGTGTTGTCATGATGTCATTTCCTGCAGCTCCAGAGTGATTAGTTACATGCCATTATGGCTTAAGTGATTGGTTCAAAACTTGGCAGATTTTATACTGTGTATTTCCACATCTCATAACCATTTTACATCTTGGCGAATTAGTGGATGATTTGTATAAATTCTCATTTGTACGTTTACGTATGATCTGCTTACGTCCCACTGAAGGTTAGGTTTAGGAGCGTCATTGCTTCCTTTATTCTAAAAATCATACATTTTTAATCAATTCACATTGTACGAATGTATATGAAATCGCTGAGAAATTAGGTTGGAATAGCTCTTCCATTACGGATATAATACTTACGGCTATTTTGCCCAGATCAATGCCGTAGTTTAAAGAATTCCAGGCGCACTGTTTGAAGTTGGGTTTCCAGGGATCCTCAAACCTCTCAGTCACACACGCTCCCTTCTCGCCCTTAAATCCATCTCTCCCAGGGATTCCTGGTGTGCCTGGAATGCCATTTATCCCCGGGTTCCCATCCCTGCCCTGCGCTCCAGGTACACCCTGCATGCACGTCTGGTACTAATGACAAAAACATGAAGCACAGAGGCATGAAACCATTTCAGTACTTTGCAGAGGTTTTGTGCCCCGTTAATGAGAATGAGACTGATTCACCATGATGCACAGACCGCTGTGGGTGGGAAAGTACTATGACCCTGTTCTTTGAGATGGACACGTTTGTGCCAAAACAGCGAAAACAAAGAAAACATAAAATTGGAAGGAGAACTGGTGTAAAATCCCCTGACCACAGTCACAGTCTGTTCACTTCAGACAAGCTCTGACACAAGACAAAGAAAAAACAGTATTACAGAAATTCTGACAGAAGGAACTTTTTGGGTTTAATTAAACACACTGTATATATAAAAATTAAATAATACTAAAATTATGTAATATATGTAATTACATAGTTAAAATTATGTAATATACAGTGGGTACGGAAAGTATTCAGACCCCCTTAAATTTTTCACTCTTTGTTATATTGCAGCCATTTGCTAAATGTTTTAAAAAATACTATAACAATTATACACAAAATATCTTAATTAGACTTTGTCATGCCCCTTGGGTTTTCAGTCGGTGAGTAAATGTAATCCACTATTCTGTGGTTTTTCTAATAATGACAGTTCTTTGTTTCCTTGCGGTGGTTTTACAGACCAAGCCCATCCCTCACAGGTTTTATGAATCATAACCTATTTGTGTGAACATCAGCAAGGCATGAAAACCACAATGAGTCCAAGTGCTGTGGTTTGTTTGCATCCGCTGATAAAAATGTGGAAAGTACAGTTCTGTGTTTACTTAGATATTACTCAGTTGTGGTTGAAAAATGAAAGTCAGCCAACCAAAAGCATCTCAAAGTGCACCAATATTAGGTAGCTGCTAAGTCAGAGCTGCCAAAGAAACGTACCAAGTGGAAAAGGCCATCTTGATCGCACATGGCCAGTGTGGAAATGAACAGAATTTCAGCCTAAGCATCTGTCACCACATTCCCATTATAAGATAGATTTATCTTGAGTTGCATTACATTTGTTTATTTTACATTTTGTACTGCTCATCGCTGTTTTATTATGATCATAATTCATTTGAATATAGCCACAGACTGTGATTTGTAAGGTTTTTGGATCCATTTATGACATTTTTATATACATAACAGGTTAAAGTGTGTTTCCATGAATTGAATTATCAACCAAAATCTATTCTGCAGTTTCTCCAAAGAGTCACGTGTGGAACAGCCATAGAGTAGTTGGAATCATTTTGGCGAATCAGTTTGTTTTAATGAATCAAAACGATTCTTTTGAGGCAGCACTCAGTAGTGTTCCGTGAAGTCCCGTGCCTTATTTTTTTATGCTTAATTAAATCGACTATTGACTACTTTTCGATTAAGTTACATGTGTGCATCAGCTGTTGCATCATTTAAAATTCCAACACGACACACACCTCTGTTTGAATCCATTACAAAAGCTCAAATCGATTCAACTGATAATATTAAAAAGATCCGAATTCGTTCGTTCGTTCGCGATTCGGACATCACTGCAAAGCCATTGTTTAACACAGCATGGACAGAGTGTGGTTTCACTGGATCTTGATATATATTTAAATCCATGAGCAAAAAAAGCAACACAATAGCCTACTTCCAATTGCCGTAAATTATTTCATTATAAACCTTTTCTTTTAATCCATTAGGCTGATTACTCCCTATCATATTTTCTTGAATCTTTCAATCAAATGTAATCAAACTAATCATAACTAAGTAATGGAGAACAAAATTAAGTAAAATGTCACTTTAACAATGCCTATAATTTAGTCTTTTATACAAATGAGCAGTGTTGGGGAAAGTTCCTTTTAAAAAGTAATGCATTACAATATTGCGTTACTTCCTAAAAAAGTAACTAATTACGTTACTTAGTTACTTTTTATTTAAAGTAATGCGTTACGTTAATTTTGCGTTACTTTTTAAATCTGGGCTGGGCTTGCTTTGCTTTTAATATAAAAAGTTATATTTTTGGCAAATATAAAAGCCCTTTCACAGCAAAAGCCTCAGGCTGAAGGAAATGCAAATTCACGTCTGTACAGTATACACAGAAGAAGAAAGTTCAACACTCTTCAGCAATAAAAAAAAAAAGAAGAAATGTTAGTTTATCTTCTGTAATTTTTGCTTATTAGTATGGCTGAACTGGATCACTGAAGGTCAGCAGCAAATAAATGGGATTAAATACATAAAGGATATATGTATTATTTAACATATTTAATTATTGCAGCTTTGAGTCATATTCTGAGTTGCGTTTAACTGTTTTTATTAATTTTGAGGAAAACTAAATCAGATTTTTTTTTGTGAGTGAGTGAGTGAGTGAGTGAGATGAATTAATGCATGTTCACATTTATTCTAGAACTAAAGTTACATCTTACTCCCGATTTCTCGCAACATGGGGACAGGAGAGCTTTCAATCAATAAATGGGGGAAAAAAGTAACTGGCGTTACTTATTTGAAAAAGTAACTAATATTTTCTTGTAAATTAAAAAGTAATGCGTTACTTTACTAGTTACTTGAAAAAAAGTAATCTGATTACGTAACTCGCGTTACTTGTAATGCGTTACCCCAACACTGCAAATGAGTACTTTCTCCTTAAAAAAATCAGCCTAAAAATCCTAAACACATTTTATAAATGGTTAGAATTGGGGACATTAAAATATTATCAGCTGGTTTGATGCCTCTGCTGTAGATTTGACTTGATTGCTTTGTCACATGTAAAAGTTTAACACGTAAATCTTAATTACCTTGTCAGTAAACTCCGCGTCTCTTTGCCGGGCGGTCCTTTCTTTGACTTTTTCCGTGACACAGAATGACAAAGTTATCCAAAAGCAAATGAATAGCGGAGTCTGTTTCGTGCCCATCGTTGATGAACTGCAGCGGTTCACAGCGCCTGCTCCGATCAGCTGCTGCCGACTAATAAGCAGACGCTCGGGGCTCCGCTGTGTTCCTGCAGGGGGCGAAAGACGGATCTCCACACAACTATCACTGGAGACAGATGTGTATGCTGTAATATCGAGGATCGGTACCTGAATTATAAATGAAAATCTGCCCCAATAATCTCCGAAACGCTGTTTTATACAGATCTTCATCCACTAATCACAAACGACTGTGATTGGTCCTTCCACAACAGCGATGAGAAAAGTAACAGCTGCCACGTGGCATTACACCTAAACGATACTGCTGATAAACACAAGTGTCCAGTCAGCTTTTCTCAGATGTTTTACCGTACGTGCAGACAGCATTGAGTCTACTTTTGTTTACACTTAGCGTGACTATGCTAGTAGCCTATCTACCACTTTTTGCACTTTAGTGTAAACATGAAGTTAGTGTAAACACTGTGTGTTGCTACACTTGGAACAAAAAGCATCTGCCACTATTGACACTCACTGTAAATATCATCTACCTTTTACACTAAAGAAAATCAAGCTTTTCTTCAAATGTGACGTACTGCATGTGAATGCATTTTCTTAGACAGAAATATATAGAGGGCAAAATATGTTTTAAAAATATAGGTATTTAAACATTTAAAATATATTTTCAAAAATATACAAAAAAAAAAAAAAAAGACCAAATAATATATTGGTAGAAAATATATTTATTTACGTAAATATATTTTGAAACATATTTTAGCAAATAGATTTTTTTGGCCATTTTTTTTGTATATTTTTAAAGTATATTTTAAATGTATACATATATTTTCAAAACTATGCAAAAATGGTCAAAATATATTGGCAGAAAATATATTTATGCTAATATATTTTGAAACATATTTGAGCAAATATATATTTTTTGGCCATTTTTTGTATATTCTGAAATATTTTTGAAAATGTATTATGCGTCTTGTATGGGTAGTTCCAACCACTTTGTCCTCAATGCTCTTTTGAGATTGTGCATTCGGAATAACGTAATATATTTTCATTTTAAATCTTTTGTTCCTTTTATTTCCTTCCTATTTTGTTCTTCATTTGTAAATCTAAAGATTCTACAATTTTAAGATATAGCCCAACCTTTACCAACCTGATTTGAGCTGTTAGAAGGGCCTTTGGGCTCTCAGGGTTAAAGAAAAGACTTCTGGAACTCTTGCGGAAGTTATTTCAGATTTGTAACGACTTTTCAATGACAGTCTATATTGGTAGAAAATATATTTATTTACGTAAATATATTTTGAAACATATTTTAGCAAATAGATTTTTTTGGCCATTTTTTTTGTATATTTTTAAAGTATATTTTAAATGTATACATATATTTTCAAAACTATGCAAAAATGGTCAAAATATATTGGCAGAAAATATATTTATGCTAATATATTTTGAAACATATTTGAGCAAATATATATTTTTTGGCCATTTTTTGTATATTCTGAAATATTTTTGAAAATGTATTATGCGTCTTGTATGGGTAGTTCCAACCACTTTGTCCTCAATGCTCTTTTGAGATTGTGCATTCGGAATAACGTAATATATTTTCATTTTAAATCTTTTGTTCCTTTTATTTCCTTCCTATTTTGTTCTTCATTTGTAAATCTAAAGATTCTACAATTTTAAGATATAGCCCAACCTTTACCAACCTGATTTGAGCTGTTAGAAGGGCCTTTGGGCTCTCAGGGTTAAAGAAAAGACTTCTGGAACTCTTGCGGAAGTTATTTCAGATTTGTAACGACTTTTCAATGACAGTCTATAGTTATATAAACTGAAAACATGTGTTTCTGAATAAGCAGTCTATTCATTCTGTGCGAGGCCATGTGTTCCTTTTACCTCTCTTGACCCAGAGGCACCACAGAGACAGCGCCTGCAGGGGGTCTCAGACCACAGCTCAGGTATTTCCCTGTCAACATCCCCCAACCCTGCCTCCACGCCACATATGAACACACTGACATTGGCCATATTCATAATGTTATCTGAGGAAATAGCAAGCATTTGACTCCAAGGGAATACTGTCTCAATTCAGTCATGCGGTCACATCAACGAAATACAACTGGTCACTATGTCAGGTTTTCAGTTATTTTAATCATTTCACTAGTTATTGTTAATTACAGTGTTGCTATTGTTAACTAAATCTATTAAAAACATTTCCGTTCATTAAAATAAAGCTGCAATAAAATAAAATATAATATGAAACACCTAAACTTGAAAAATTACAAATGATGCCGTGGCAAACTGAAGTAAAATAAGTTACATACGTATATATATATATATATATATACATAAATAGATAAATAATAAGTACATAAATACATATTTTAAAACACAAAAACTAGCAAAAATGAAGAAAAAACACACACAAGATAACTAAAACAAACTCAAATTAAAATTAACACTGATAATATAAAAATAAAATACTAATAAAAATAATTCAGAAAAAATAAAGACTCAAAATATTAATAAATCATATATAAATAATACTAAAATAAAACTGGTTAATTATTAATATCATTGTTAATATGATATTTCCATATTGTTTGTCTTGTCAAGCATGTATAAATATAAATTTGTCCCCCAAAAATATATTTATGTAGGTATTAAAGTATGGTATATATATGAGCAAAAAAAATTTATATGAGTATGTCTTATTTCTATTTTTATTTATGGTAGCAGAGAATTTAACCACTTTAAATGACTTAGTTACCAGATCTATATCTTCATGAGCAATAAAAAAAAGGAACCAGTAGATGGCAGAAGTGCTTTGTTACAAAACTCCTCCTGTTCAAAAGTGGCACATAAACCCATGCACACGGCTTGTAAAGTGCGTTTGCAATGTGATAATTCTCAGCAAATCTCATAAGAAATTAAAAGCTAGTTGAAGCAAAGGTCAGTAAACCAATATAAAGGTCAGTAAAGTCAATATACACTCTTAAAAATAAAGGTGCTTCACGATGCCATAGCAGAACCTTTTTGGTCTAAATGGTTCCATAAAGAACCTTTAACATCTGAAGAACCTTTCTGTTTCACAACAGGTTCTTTGTGGCGAAAGATTCTTCAGATTATAAAAAGGTAAGCAAGAGATGGTTCTTTAAAGAACCTTTGACTGAATGGTTCTTTGTGGAACCAAAAATGGTTATTCTATGGCATCGCTTGAAGAACCTTTTGAAGCACCTTTATTTTTAAGAGTATACTTCATACAGGACATTTGTCTTTTGTTATTAGTGGTGTTTGTTATAAGACAAGCATCCTTATTGATTGTACTTGATGGATTTGACCAACTTTGAACTTTGGTGCGTCACTCATAGAGATTTAGGAGTCGACTCTTTTGATTTGGGACAGATATCAACCAGCCAGAACAGTCTAGTGGTGTCGCCATATGGACTGGCAAACACTGCTCATATTTTCTTCAGAAAACATCAAAATCTAAAGCACACTGCACATAATCTGTCAGCACACATCGTGTGGTGTGTCCATGTGTCCAGACCGCTTCTGTCCACTCAGTGACTCACAACAGAGTGGGAAGCCGTTGATTAAGAAAAGTAAGGCAGCCTTGTAATACTGTTCCTATGCAACAGGCAGAGAACAGACCAGCTACACCGTTTGCATTTAAATCACAGTTGCCCGTTTCAGACAGCTTGCTAGTCCCATTACAAGCAAGTACTGCCACGCTCGCTTCAGTTTGCTTCATTCAAAGTGGCTTTGTTTGTTAAATTCAATGCACAATACGGATAATTAAACAAGAAAGGAAAGCAAAATGGCATTAGTGCTTTTGTTACCAACAAGGAGAGGTGTAAAGTCTATCACCAGAGCAAAGTTTGTTTATTTGAGTAAATAGAATTACTGGGAAAAGAAATTAGAGGTATTTAAATACGAGAAATCTCCTGGTGGTCTATTGTTTTTTTTGTTTTGTTTTTTAATTAATACGACCGATGCACTTATATAGAGTTCGCTTGTCTCCAAACTCCTGCTGAGAATGAACCCTTTCTAATTATTCTGAACTTCTCTTGGTTGTGTTTTCCTTGTAGAGGCCCTGGGGTAAATTGATAGTTGTTTGTTGAAAATGCAATTTTATGCTGTTAAAGCAGTCTTACTTTGTTCTGCTCTGTGCAAAAAACATAGAAAACATAAGGATTTTGAAATAGTATTGATAAATTTGAGCATATGAATATGGTGTTTGGCCATGCAAACATTGACAGAGCATTGCTATTCGCTTGCTTTTAGTGCATTGCTTTATGGTTGCTAGGGTGGTCTGGGTGGTTGCTAGGTTGTAAAATGATCACCCTCTGAATCTCTATTATATTTTGTTCTCTAGATATGAATCAAGTCCCTCCTTCAGTGTAAATCTGTGGGATTTTTAACTACTAGGTGAATCCAGTCACTTGCACACCTCTCTTCAGCTGCTCACATGATTTGAGGTTTCATTCGTTTTGTAGCACAAACGGTGCAGGTTACACCCTGAATTTTTGTACTTACTGTTAGTTCAAATCCCCAAAAGTAAAAGTGTTACTTGCTTTCCACACAAATTTTCCACATAAATAAAAAATAACCCATCACATTTCCTTTTCAGTACATTTTTGTGCAAGCCCTGTTATATTCAGTGTTACAGGGTTGAAATAAATGTACATGTTTACTGTGAATGATACAAACACCCTGTCTGAGACCCTGAACATTGAAATGCATGTCAGTCATGAAGCGGAGCAGAGCCATTCTGTTCTGGCAAAAGCAGAGCTGGTTTCTTTAGAAAATGTAATATAAGAATATGTCCTTTTTTAAATGCTGGATGGGAGATTAATATCACAAGGACAAGATCTTTAACATTTGAACATTGCATTTGCTTTTGTCTTGCGGGCATACATATAGTCCAGTAAATATATACACTATGCACTGCTTCGCATCCTCCCGGTTTCCTCAGATGAAGCATGACAGCTGTCTCTGCCGCAGGTATATGTGTATAGCTGGCAAACATATTTAACTGAAATAGATCTGTTTGCCAGTCAAAAACCATATAAAAACTCCTTGAATTGCACAACACTGTTGTTGATTGCTGTGATCCTTCATATTTTGTCACTTTTTCAAATCATCCTTAAAACAATTGTTGGTAGAAAGAAAATGAAAATTTGCTGAAAATGTACTCACCAGAGGATCCTCTGCAGTGAATGGGTGCCATCAGAATGAGAGTCCAAACAGCTGATAAAAACATCACAATAATCCACAAGTAGTCCACACCACTCCAGTCCATCAGTTAACATCTTGTGAAGTGAAAAGCTGCATGTTTGTAAGAAACTAATCCATAATAAAGGTATTTTAATTTCTGGCCAAAATATGAGCCCATAATCCATAATAACGCTTCCTCCAGTGATAAAGCCCATCTCGTGTAGTCCTCTCACATCACATATATTTGTTTAGAACGGTTTTGGACTGTTTTCACTTGTAAACGGTGCTTGATCTGTGCAGATTTCTCTCCTGATTCAGACGAGACGACTTTTTCAATGGAAAAAGTAATATTATGGATTATGGACTTTAATTTGAGGTTAGAAACATCTTAATGATTAGTTTTTTACAAACATGCAGCTTTTCACTTCACAAGATGTTAACTGATGGACTGGAGTGGTGTGGACTACTTGTGGATTATTGTGATGTTTTTATCAGCTGTTTGGACTCTCATTCTGACGGCACCCATTCACTGCAGAGCATCCATTGGTGAGCAAGTGATGGAATGCTTTATTTCTCCAAATCTGATGAAGAAACAAACTCATCTACGTCTTGGATGGCCTGATGGTTTTAATCAAATTTTTGGGTGAACTATTCCTTTAAATTATCTTTAATTTCTGTTGATCTTTTTTCCTTAATCACATTCTCTGAGATTTGTTTTTTTCTCTATTGAATTGGATTTTGTCCAAAAGAAACCTATACAACTATGTTCATCTTTCGGTTTATTTGGAAAGTCACAGATAGTTCTCTCAGTAGCTTTGGAAAGTGTTCTGGAGTGATTCTAGTCTTGGCACAAATGACTGAGGATTGGCAGGGCAATGGCAAAACTTCAGAATTCAGCAGTGGAAAAGTCAAGCTACAGTTCGAACAGAACCGTGAGATAAGCCTTTTGTCATAGACCTTCTAAAACTTTTCCAAATCTGCTGCATTGGAACTTTTTGCGTTTGTTCCTCTGCAGAGGCATTCCCGTCCCTGACAGGTGCTTGTTGAGCAATAATCAGATCAGATGATGATTGTATTAGCTCAGAGAGTGCGCCAGCTTGGCACATATCCTGCATGTTATACAAATTGTACAAATTATACAAGTTATACAAGATTGTACAAGCTGCTACATAAGAGGTTTATGATGACTTACTTTAATTAGACAACCACTGTCAGCATAATGTACCAGCTTAAGTTTTCAAAGCACACAGCGGTTTTTTAAGATAATATAAGCATTTCCCAACTTTTTTGGGCCACTCTCAACGCTTTCACCAGTCAGCTGTTAATCGGGCAACTCGGAGTGTGAACGGGAAGCTCAACTCCCATAGGAATTAATTGAAAATGCTCGCTTGCCAGTGGACCAACACGGTTATCGTTGCTCGGTTAAATTTCTCGAGCGACAATCCAGTCATTCCAATAGGATTCCACGAGATCTGGAGTTTTACATGAGGGCAAAAAAGTTCCCAATGCAGATTTTGCTCATTTTCAAGTTGGTCTCGTGAATTCAGCGCTCTGACCAACAGAAAGCTGCTTGGTTTTCAAAGTGACTTCTGTGTAACCTGTGCTTCACTATTGACAACAGACAATGGACCTTTTGTGCCCATAAGGAATTGTGCTAATGTGACCACAGTTCAATACATTTAATATTTTGAGTAACTTACATTTTATACAGTTTAGTTTTTCTCTGCTATAGAAAGTACTAATAAAGAAGCCAAAGTTTCTTTGCGTGTCACCAAGCAATGCACTAGAAAAGTGAGTATTTACACTCAGGCGTGTGTATGATGCATGACGATGTAATGAGCCAATTAACTACTATAGTTCAGTGTGTCATTGAAGAAATTAACTAGCAGTTGCAGCTGTTTCTCAAAACCTTAGTAACTTTGTCTCACATGTGTCATTCAAAATGTTTTGGTTCAAGAATATAGAACTGTTGTTAATGGAATAGTTCACCCAAAAATGAAAATTTGCTGAAAATTTTATGCACCCTCATATGGAAGCAAAATAATGCCATATGTCTTTGAAACAAAAAAGCATGTTGAATAGCATCAACTGAAAAAATAATGCATTGCATTAACAGTGCTTGCATTTAAAGGCCTTGTATTTCCAGGGCTTGCATTTTTAGGTCCTGAAATTGAACATAGTTGTTTATTTAAGCTGTGAATATTTCAATTCAAAATATTTCACACACATTTTCATAATTAAAAATACAATAATTCATATTCACCTTCCAGAATTCACTTCCAAAATATTAAATCTGTTTAAAAATACGATTTCGGTCCATTTTATTTCACTTTCCAAATTCGCTTCCACAAATTCAGTGGGTAGAATTCAACAGAAAATTTGGCATTGCACATCCGGGATCTGCAGGAATAGCAGTAGAGCACCGATGCATGAGCTCCAGCTGCTGTCAGTCGCTCACCAGCAGATGGCGCAAGCGGCTGTTGATGAAGACCAAAGCAACAGGTGGATTAAGTCATTCATTCACAAAAACTGATCTGCAGAAATGGAGCAAGCTGGAAAAGCTGATTGTGTGCATGTTTAATTCAACATCTTGCTGTTTCCCGTAGCTTATTTGTAAGCAGTTTTCTCTACCACAAAGAAGATTATAATGCTATTTTACCCAACGCTGAAGTACAGAACTAACATTACATCTGAGGAAGACATATATTGCTTTTGGTTTCTTAGTTTCCGTAACTTTGTATCATGGCTTGTGTGACGCTGTGCTGTAATACTGCGGTTCCCCCTCATACGTCACACTCCAGGATTCCCCAACGACGCGTAACACGCCTCAGTGAACTAATACAGTGATGTAAGACCTCAGATCTCAGAATACACTTTATTTATGATTATGAGAACAATATACAGGCAAGCAAATGAGGTCAGAAGAACGCAACGCACTCCATTTTCTTTATAATTGCTTTCCCTTACCACGCACTGATCTATAGAGTCGACAGTCCTACAAAGTTATCAATTCCACGATTAGTTTTAACAATATGCAACCACTTTATATCGACATAAAAAAAGGAGTTCAAAACCGCCTAGGTTTTACCGAATTTTCTGTCGAATTTTAACCACTGAATTTGTGGAAGCGAATCTGGAAAGTGAAATAAAATGAACCGAAATTTGCCTGTCGAACGAATATTTCAATGAATGGTTTTTGCAGTTAGTGCTATTCAACATGCTTTTTTTGTTTCAAAAACATATGGCATTATTTTGCTTCCATACCCTCAGGCCATCCAAGATGAGTTTGTTTCATCATGGGAACAGATTTGGAGAAATTTAGAACTGGGTGCCGTCAGAATGAGAGTCCAAACAGCTGATAAAAACATCACAATAATCCACAAGAAATCCACTAGAGCCCATGTACACTCTTCAAAAATGGCACTTTCATTCTCTTGATAAACGAAAGTTTACAATACTGTTTGTGAATGTTTGTAGTTTTGGGAAAGAATTCATTGTTCAACTGTTGGTAACGATGGAACTTGCAATTATAGTTTGCTAACTATGCTTTTACAAAACACACTCCAGAGTGATCCCAAGTGATAGAAAACACTGATGCTCTGATCTTCAATAAACTCGACCCTGGCGGTGGAGTGGGGTATGAGTGGTTATGAACGAATGAATGAAACACATTTGTCCGTGTTTCACTCCATCTCGAATCGCGCTCGCGGAAAGCGCTTGAGAAACAGTGTCTCTTCCGCAGCTCGGTACGCTTTCAACTCGTTTTTTAGTCTCAAGCAAGACATTCACATTATATGATTTGACTGATTTTTACGTAGAAAGGGCGACAGTGCACCGCATTAAAAGAAATGATCATTCATATTTTCATAACCGATGGCCAAATTCAAAAACTAAACTAAAATGAAATCATCTTTGAGAGCAAGGGGGCCCCCTGGTGTTTAGAGGGCCCTACGCAGCTTGCATATTTTGCGTATAGGAAGGATCGGCTCTGGTTTCATATGAGTTTCACATATTTCACATGTGATTTTAACATGTGATTGCACATGTGAAGTTAATGTGGTTTACAAGTCATCTGAAGTCATAGGATAGTAGTGTGACAAACAGAACAAAGACTTAATTTGCTGAAAATCTACTGCTCTACAGTACAGTACATCACTTTTATGTTCCATGTTAGAAAGAAAATGAGATTTTGTTGATATTATTGCATATTTAGACATTCATCTGCTGAATGCAGCATGTCTGTGATACATTGGACTCAGCTAATGAGTGCTGTGCAATTCATTATGTAACATGTTAATGTACTTGTTTTGTGTTTTAAATTCCCTATATAGTACGTGCATTACCATAGTGTTTGTACTGTTTAATTTATCTGTCATTATTGGTAGCTGTTTCTCATCAGACATATTCCCTTGACATACTGTATGTTCCTCTTTGTTTGCTCGTTTAAAATTGGGTCATCAACATACAATATGGTTGCAGAGCACCATGTTTTTAGCTACTAAAACTAGATGCACTCTGCATGATTTTGCGACCATGATATTACCATCAAAGACAAATTACTTTAATCAGACGGCAAAATAAGCTGTATTGGATCCCTTACTGTGACATGCTTACCATCCATGAATCGATTCACTTTACAATGAATCTCAGATAAAGTATAATCATGTCAAAGACTGCTGCTTCAACGCCTGTCAGTGAAGAACCAATATTATTATCACTGAATACCAGAAAAATGATTCAATGTTGATTACATAATATTAGCAGCATATACACATCACAGTCAGATGCCACTTTGGCAGCTGTGATGCCTGATTACAGGATTAATTTGGCTATCTTTTTGAAGATTATTAAATCAGCATATGCTTATAGCTTAACTGATGGATTGGCCATTACGGTTAGTGCACAACAGACCAATCAGAATACCGTTTGGAGATTCTCCTAGTATTTCTAGCTTAAACCAATCTAAGTTGGTTAAGGTGGTTTAAGATGACCTGTCAAGCTGGTCTAGCTGGACTCCCAGTTGGTTTAGCTTAGTAACAAGACTAGCAAATAAAATAATTTCAGGCTATGTTCTACTATGTATTTTTAATGAAATATCATTTAATAAAAAATATTTAATAGTTTGTGTCGCCGTATCAATGCAAAGCCATCACAAAATGATAAGCATTTATGGGGTTCTTTAGGGAACCAAAAACAAACCCCTTTTGGAACCTTTAATTTTAAGAGTGAATCTGTGGAAACCCAAACTAACAAGAAAATGCAACTGTTTTGTAGGTTGTCAGTTTCAAATGAATTTGTATGATTTGATTTGTTCAAAATTTATGATTTTTAGAACAAAAAGTAAGCATGAAGGTCTTCAGTGGGACGTAAGCAAATCATACGGAAATGCGCAAATAAAATAATATAAATTCACATAAATGTCACCAATTTATCAAAACATGAAAAGTTACAAATTGCCATGGGAGTGTCGGTGGAAACTTGATTCAACAAGCTTGCAAAGCTTATATAAGAAAGTAAGAGGAAGCAATCTTTTCCAAGCGGTGTAAAATATCCTACATTGGCAGATTGTCGCTGGTTTGCACGGGTATCAAGACCTAGAGCAGATGAGATTTAAATGCTTTGCTCAAGGGCACAACAGCATCAATCAGAAGAAGAGCACACGGTGGGATGTAAACCTGGTCTTTCCTGTTCATGCGGTGCACTCTTCACTGATTCATCCTCCATACCTGTAACCTCTAGCTTTCAAAGCTTTATCAATTAGGGCCGTGCCCATTAATCTAGTATTCACTGTCTCCATGCTGTTCTGATGTCCTCTTTTCCATGGCCAATTAGCCAAAACACATCACTGCATCCCACAGATTCTTCTCTCGCAGACTGTTCTGCCACGGTCCATAAGCTCAGCAGAAACGTCACGGCCTTATCCAGGGATAGGATAGTTAATTAGCCCTTCTGTTGTCGAGAGAAATTTTGGCACGGGGAGAAACAGAATAGAGGGAAAAAAACATAAAATCAGCTCCAGACATTATGTTATGGTGCTGCTGAGGCTTTGTGCTTTGAAGTGTGATTGCTGTAGCTGCATGTCTCACATCCATTAATGGAGCTCTCCAGCATGTGTTCAGACTCAAACAGTGTTGACATTTTATAGGTTTTGTATTTATAGGTGTAGGAAATGTACTTGTCCTACATCTTTCTTTGCTGTTTTCTTTGCTTACTTTGTGATTTGTTTCATAAAATGTTTCATGTTATATTTCTGGCTACAAGAATTGTTCACCCAAAAATGGAAATTCTGTTACAAGAGAACAAGCCAGTTCTTTTTAAGTTCTATTCATTAAAGAATCCTTAAAAAAATAAAAAAGGGGTAATGATGCTGAAAATTCAGCTTTCATCACAGGAATAAATTATATTTTAAAAGATATTCCAATAGAAAACAGTTATTTGAAATTGTAATAATATTTGATAATATTACTGTATTTCAGATCAAATAAAAGCAGCCTTGATGAGCATAAGAGACTTTTTACAATTTTAAGAAACATTAAAAAACTTATTGACCCCAAACTGCTGAATGGTATAAGTGTCATGACAACTCTCAAAGAGTTTAGCTTGGTAATATACATGCTAATGTATGGCAATGTTAATGTGTTTGGTTTCGGCAGAATAGATCTCATTTCATGTAAGAAATACTGTTACTGCAAATATAACATATATGAAATAACCCCCATATATAGCAGACATGAAAACACCCAATAGCAGATCTATACAGGTGGAGCTGGGGAAGGTGGAGGGTTTCTGAAGCATGCTGCAACTGCTACAGCAAGCACTAGCTGAGTATTTGAATGTTGAGCAGCAAAGTCATTGGCTGCTGATGTGAAAAGAAACCACTCAGCTGCACCACGTGAATACTGATGTGATTATATCAGACTGAGTTAGAACGTATCGGCCTGCTACATCTAGAATTTCATTACAGAACTTTGTATTTGATTTATTTTTTATTACAAAAATAGCTCCAAAGCAGAATCCAAGGAACACTGATGTTACTGAATCAATCAGTGCTTCAGATGAATAGACTGAATGAATGATTCAATGACTCACTCACTTGTCACCACCTACCAGCGTAATGCGCAGACTGTCCAGGGGTGCGTTTCCTGTACAATGATGTAACTCACTGCTTAACCACCATAGTACGATGCATTCTTGTGGAAGCGAACTAGCTAGTCACGACTGTTTCCCGAACAAGGTCGCACCTCCATCGTTTGAATCACGTTGGTTCAACAATATAGGATGGTTGTTAATGATGTCACGCACAGGTGGTGGAGTAATAACTTCTACTAATTCATCGATTTGAGATCTCAATGAAGCATGGCACCAGATGACTACTTTGCCTTTTTTTGTTCTCTGTCATTTTGCTTTATTTGATGTTTGATTCATCACGAGTTCCCTCTTACGTCATACTCAGGGGTTCCCTTACACATTTATGCACATGCGCATTCTTCAAAAATGGCACTTATTGAGGACACGCTAAAATATATAGATTTAAATGGATATAAATTTATATTGAATGGGAAATATAGATTGTACTGCATGTTAGCTTACTTATTGTGCCCAAGAGCATCATTTATTTAAATCCACATGTCTTAAAGGGTTAGTTCACCCAAAAATGAAAATTCTGTCATTAATTACTCACCCTCGTGTTGTTCGAAACCCGTAAGACCTTCGTTCATCTTCGGAACACAATTTAAGATATTTTTGATGAAATATGAGGGCTCTCTGACCCTCCCATAACATAACAGCAAGGTAACTACCACATTCAAGGTCCAGAAAAGTACCAAGATGATCAACAAAGTAGTCCGTGTGACATCAGTGGTTCAACTGTAAAGTTACGAAGCTATTAGAATACTTTTTACACGAGTGTGTGGCGGCGCTGACCCAGATCCGGCGTAATGACGTCATCATGCCGGATCTGGGTCAGCGCCACCACACGGTCGCGTCATGATACTGTCGTGAACGCGTGTCCAAAGTGATGCAGTAGAGACGAAAATGTGGAATAAAGTAGTTATTTTTGCTTTCTTTGTGCAAAAAAGTATTCTCTTAGCTTCGTAACTTTACAGTTGAACCACTGATGTCACGACGTTCTGTCTATGTGTTTGAAGCCAAATAAAATCACCAGCAGCAGTCAAGCCGACCCCGTCCTCTTCCTTCTCAAGTCATTGACTTTGTTACACTGGTGCCGAAACCCGGGAAGGAAGCAGGAGAGCCGCCGCCATCATGCAAACTCCGACAAGTACGCCATTTGCGGATGTCATTTCATCCCTCGCGGTCCTCCATCAAGAGCAACATCAAGCGTTACTCGACATGCGGACTGATCAGGAGCGACGCTTTCAGGCCATCATCCAGGCGCAGCAGGAGGACCGTGAGAGGTTCCGGAGCTGGATGGACCGGGAGGTTCGGGCAGAAGCAGCCACTCAGCAGACCCCGGCTCCCCACATGCCGCTGAACAAGATGGGGCCTCAGGATGACCCCGAAGCCTTCCTGGATCTTTTTGAGAAAACAGCGTAAGCCGGTGGGTGTCCACGAGAGCAATGGCCGTTGCGCCTGATACCCCTGTTATCGGGGGAAGCGCAGGTGGCTGCTCAGCAACTGCCCGTGCGGAACCTCCTGGGATCCTCTTTGACGATCTTAAAAGGGCCATCATCCAGTGGGTCGGCCGAAGCCCGGAGCAACATCGCCAGCGATTCCGTTTGCTGGACCTGGGCGAGAGCATCCGACCCTTCGTGCTGGCCCAACGGCTCTGGGACTCATGTCGCAAGTGGCTACTGGCTGAGGGAAGTGACGTCGAGCACATCATCGACCGTGTGGTACTGGAGCAGTTCATCACTCGGCTGCCAAAGAAGACAGCAGAGTGGGTCCAGTGCCACTGACCGACGTCGCTGGACTCGGTCGGTGGAATTGAATTGTGGGATTGAATTGCCATCCAATTGGCGGAGGATCAGATGGTGGCGTGCCCTGGGGTCGGCGAATCCCTTCCAGCTGTCTCTCTCTCTTCCCCTTTATTTTCTCCCTCTCTCTCTGCCTCTCTACCTGTCCTTCTTCCCAGGTCCCATCCTCCAGGTTCTCCGCGAGTCCCGCCCCGAGGGCGGGGTGGGGCCGGACTGGAGTATGCTACTGGCCCAAGAGCTCCGCCCAGGGGGACGGGGCTGACCATGGCTGGGACCGATGCCGCGTCTGGTTCCCCGCTCTCTCCACGCCAATCATTTGACCCACTAACTGCCACTAGGGCGGCGGGAAGGTCTGGGCTGGCCTGTTGGTGTTGCGGGGACCCGGACCATTTTATTGACAGGTGTCCCATGATGGAGGTGGGGACAATGATCCGGGTCCCGGATGCCCCGCAGGCTGCCCCCGGTCAGGCTGGCTGGTACCAAATACCTGTGAGTATTAAGGGGGGTACCTATCAGGCTCTGGTGGATTCGGGATGTAACCAAACCTCTATCCATCAAAGCCTGATTCAATCCGAGGCATTGGATACAGGCCGCTTGGTTCAGGTACGGTGTGTGCACGGGGACGTGGTGGAATATCCTTATTTCACCGGTTTTCGAGTATTCTGATGTTTTGCTGGACATTGTAGTCGGGGGAGCTGTGGCGCTGATCAAACGCTTCAGGGCGCGCAGACGGGGGAAGCGAGCCGGCGCACTCGTGAAGCTAAGTCAGCGCGGATTCAGAACGCCGTTGCCTAGCATCCATCTGGCGAACCTCCGCTCTCTACCCAACAAAACGG